>NW_027507748.1:200004871-200277371 GCF_037356315.1 Lithobates pipiens
TTTGCTGTCTCCAGTGTATTACGGTGTAATAGCACTGGTAGGGGGCTTTAAACAATAACTTTGTTTAGCAAACTGCTACATCAATTTCAAGGTGCAGGTATAAAGAGTACTGGAGTGGCTCTGTGTGCCAGCCAATCAGCTTCTATCTTCAGCTTCAGTTGAGCTTTGGAAATATGAGAGAAGTTGATAGTCTGTCATGCACAGCTATATCAGATTTTTTTTTTTTTTTCTACACCAGTTTTGATAAATTCCTGGGTTTGTGGGGGTTTTTTCCTTCCATCTCATGCACATATTTTTTGCTGACATGTTCTCCTCTTAATTGCTTGCCGCTTGCCCACAGTACATTTTACTGTGGCAGGGCGACAGGCAGGCTGGATCGTGCAAGTCATCCAGCCTGTTTGGGTTAGGGGCACACACCCCCTGCTAATATATTCACTGGCTACAGCCAGATTTTAACAGGGGGTGCCTGTGCTTTATGGCTGAGACCTGCTGATCAGCTGTAACTAATCACCACAGTCCTCTGTTTACATATATGCAGGGCTCTGCACAGAAATCGGTGATCTGGCTGTTTGCAAACCTGGGATAAAAAATAGCCAGATCTGTTGGTAAAAGCAGCGCACACTGCTAATTTTTAGGCACACAACCCCTTTATTGCCCCTAGATGTTGAGACCTCCCTAGCCGGTGTCATTAGTATAGTGTCTGTCGCTTATCACTATTTGTCACTAGCAACATCATTGTCTGTGACAATTGCCACCTGATCACCGCTATTACAGTATCAAATCTATAGCTGTGAATTCCAGTCTATATAGTTTATTTCTAACATGTTTTTGTAGACTATACTTTTCGCATTAACTGGTAAACAATGGGTGTATTTGACTTGTAGCAGAATACATTTTGGCCTAAATTTTTAAAGAAATTGGATTTTATTTTTATTGTATGTTTTTAACAAAGTAGTAAACCCTGTTTTTCAAAATGTTCTGTCTAGTAATGCACCGAAAAAATGCTAATGGCTGGCAAACGCTCAGTTTTTAACTTTATTTATTTTTTTATAGTGTTTCATGGGTCTTGTGACTCATAGTGCATTTTTGGTGCGGTTTGCCAAATATGCACCAAAAAATGCAACAAGCAGGATTTTTAACACCACTTCAAAAGGAGCCTATAATGAATTTAAATGTCAGCCATATTATATTGGAAAGTAGAATAATAATGTACATTTTAACCATCAGTTTCAGCCAAGTGCATCCTCAATTTTTGGTTTCGGCACTGAAATTTTAGATTTGATGTACCACCTAGTTCTTTTATATAATAAAACCCCAGTGGTGATCAAATGCCACAAAACTTATTAGTGTGGAAGAAAATTGAGTTTCATTAGCATACAGTGTGCATGACTGAGCAATTGACAGGTAAAGTAGCACAGTGCTGAATGGCAAAAAATGCTCTTGTCATGAAGGGGGTAAGATCTTCCAGAGTTAAAGTGGTTAAAGAAATCCAAATATATACAACATTGTTTCCACTGAATTTTCATGCTGTGGTTGTTAGATGCATAATGTTAGATTTTGTGTCCTATTTACTGATGTCCTTTCGTCAATAGGTGGTGGATATGGTGGCTTCTATAACAGCGATGGCTATGGAGGAAATTACGGTGGAAGTTCCCAGGTTGACTGGTGGGGCAACTAAACTTGCCTTCAGTATAAAGGACTCAACCAAACAAGCGAATATGGAAACCACATGTAACTTAGCCAGACTATACCTTGTGTAGCTTCAAGAACTTGTACATTACCAGCTGTGATTCTCCACTGAATTTTTCTTTTCAAGGGAGCTCTGGGCCATGAAGAAAACAAGTAATAGGAATAAAAAGCCCTACTCTGAAGGTGTTGGAAGATTTCATTGCTGTAGTTTTTTGGATTAATTCCCAAATCCACCCTTTCCAGCAACTGCATTTATTTTGACTGAGGATAATTTGTTTGTTAATGTACTGTGCCTTTAACTTTAGACAACTTTTTATTTTGATGTCCTGTTGGCTCAGTATTGCTCAAGATATAAATTGAGACAGAATACATTTATTGAACTTGGGCGAAATCAAACCTTGGCACGCAGGTGTGATACAACCTCAAAACAGGAATCGTTTCATCCATGCATTAATATTTCAAGTTAAAGTAAACTTGTGCAGTAAGCCTCCATTAGGCCTTCTGTTAACATTGCAAAAGATCTTGAAGCATATCGGAGTTGTTTCTAATGTGGCTAACTGTACAAAGTTATGTTCTGATTTGCTCACTCTATCCTGGAAAGGTACTTAGAACCTGAAGTCTTTTCAATAAGCCATTCCAGTCATAGATGTATGAGCTTCATACGTGTGAAGCACTGTTTTCAGAGAATGCAATAAAGCAATTCCTTTACCAATGTTTAGGCAGAACAGCTAATGTGTGAGCAAGCCAATAATGGGCTGAACATTACAGGGAACGTTAAGCGATCTGAAACTTGAAATAGTTTTTAGGAGGTATCATCATTAAATTAATTTATGCCTGTCATAAGAAAATGGCAGAATGGCTGACCACAGTATGTGGTTCTGTGACAGGCCTGGCTGATTTTGGTCTAATAACGCATGCTAGTGTTGATGTTTTTTGGTCAAGAGGGTATGAACAGGATGAATTATGCAGCAGGCTTTATTTTAATGCAGATTCACATTACTCTGTTCAAGCTGCGTTGAAAGGTTACAAACATACTTGGCTTACAGTAGACTTTGTAAAATGGCTCCAGATGAGTAAATTCAACTCGTAAGATCAAACAGTGGAAAAAATGTACATGACTGCACAAGGTGTACAATCTGCTAACGTGTGCAGTTTAGTCAGTTTTAGTTGCATAGGTTTCCATTGCATTTAGTATGGCAGTGCTATATCTGGCCAAAGAATAATTCCCAACAAAACGCCTCTGCCACATCAAATTTAGCTTTCTATATGTAGCTGAATTAAAACAACTTTGTGGCATAGGATTGGCAAAAAAAATCTTAACGTGCAATAGATTTTACAAGTGTTTTTTTGTGCCTTGATCTAAATCTTTTTGTAGGTGCACTTGACAGTATTGAGGTCATTGTTATGGTGCTATTTAAAATATAGATGGCCCTTGTACATTTTTGCCCATAACTTTCTACAAACCTTCTTTTATTGCACATTCAGAGAATTTTTATATAAGTCTTGTGTACGTGTCCTTTAAATCTCTTTATTTTTGTCTCTTTGCGATGGCAAAAAACACTGCTTGGAGTCTAGGGCAAGGCTGAGACTTATTTGGGACCATGGGAGTAATAGAAGGGGGGCGCAAACTATTTTGCACACAATGGATTTCTAGATACTTTTTGCTGCTAGTTTTGTGTAATATTTATTGAACATTTGACAAATATTTATTTTTGTAAGCCTAAGTGATTCTTTGAAAGCTAAAGAAACTTGACCAAAAGACAGTACAAAAACACTGGCACTTGAATGTTGAATGTCAACGTATGCGTGAAATTATATATTTCGGGGTAGTGTGAGCTTTTAATGTTATAAGTCATATTAAACTCTTAAGTCAAATTAAACAGACCCGGTATTGGCTGAACAGCCATAACTTCTGGTGTAATTAAAATTGGCAACTTAAAATTATACATGCCAAGGTTTTGATACACTTGTCTTAAGATATTAATGAAACACTTCAAAACACTGTTGTGAAGTGTCCAGATTCTCAGATGTTTGTTGCGTGAGTTTTGTTTAGTTGTGTGGTTATATATATATTTTTTTTTTTTTTTATTTCAGTGAATGTCTGGCACATTGCAATCCTCAAAACATGTGGTTATCTTTGTCATACTGGTAAATTAAAAAAATAATAATCAGTGACTTGTCTTCAATGATTACATATAGCAAGTACATTTGGCAATACCTATGTACATGAGGTTCGTTTTTTTTTTTCTTTTTTTTTTCTTTTATGCAAAGAATGGATTCAAACTTGCTAAATGTCAAGATTGACCCTCAAGTCGCTCCTAGTTTAGTAACCGCTTATTGTACTAGTTTAGATGCTTGGCACTGCATGTGCTGTGCATTACTGATTTTATTAAAATAAAAGTTGAATGGCAAACTGGTGTTTTTTTTTTTTTTTTTTGTTTTTTAAATATATATCCCCCCACCCCCCCACACGCGTTTGCAAAATGCTCCTTCCACCTGACAAAATGCATGGGGGAAGGAGCGGTTTAAATAAAGTAGCCCTTGCACAGGATTCACACATCAATTGGAAATGGATGCTGAAAGGTTTATAGATCCCAGCTCTGGGCATTTGTTAGCTTATGGGGAATATTAGAATGATTTGAGTCCAGAGGGATGATATTGGCTGCACATTGTCAAGGTTATTTTAAAGCACCCACTTCTAAAGTGGTAAGGATGGGGTTTCAAATGCCTGCACATGTAAAGAGCATTCTTCTTGATGCCCCAACATGCCAATGTATTGTGAGCTGTAGATATAGTAACTAGCAGGGGGTTCCCTGAGCCTAGAAATTGTAAAGGTTTCTTAACCTTTTTAACAGAGGTGATACTCTTGGGTGAGTCGGAAAGAGCAACATTTTAAAATCCTTTTCTATGCTTGTGAATGTTGTGTCGGGAACTAAAGTACAGGTTTCGTGAGAATAACTTGGTGGCTGCTGTTGAATTTGTACAGGAGGGCCTTCAGCTTGTAGAAGAGCAGTGTTTTTATTCAGCAGACCTTTACAAAATCTTTGAGGCAGATTTGTGCAATCCTTTAAAGCTTCAGCGCCAGTTTGGGGAACTAAAGGAGAGCAACTGTTGCATAAAGCAAGCTGATTCAGCACTGGAAGCCTACAATCAGGTTGTTGGTTGATTACTACTGCTTTAAATGGCAAAGTTGGGGGGGGGGGGGGGGGCATTTCCCCCTGCAAATTAAGAGCACATTATAAAAGACTTGCCTTGGCAGCCCTTTTAGCAAAGAGCATGCCACTGCAGAGCTTGGTTATCTTCACCTGGTCTTCCTTCCAGGTTCTTGGGGCTTCAGCGATTTGAATGGCTGAGCTGCATTAATGCTCCTGCAGCATAGCTCTTGCAAATAAAATTTCCTAAGTGGTGCACATTTTTAGATGTTTCATATACCTTTTACAGGTAAGCCTTAACGTATTTGTGCACATGTAGGTATAAATCTGAGTTTAAAAAAGGGAGACATTCCTCTTAATGCAGTAGTAAATTACAACAGAGGTGCCGCTTTAGAATCAGAAATGCAGCCTGATGACAAGATTAAAAGTTTAACTTTGCATATCATTTTTCCTTATACAATTGTCCTGAAACGGTGCACGTCAAAGAGGGCAGGCACTGGTGATGCATAGCCTTCCAAAGATGCTGCTGAGAGGCCCTGATTACATTTAGCAATGCCGCAAACATGGAAGTGAAATCCATAGTTGTATAAAGAAAATTAAAAAAAATTTAACTGCTTCAGCCCTTGAAGATTTTGGCACTGCTTCACTTTAACCAACTATTGCACGGTCATGTAACGTTGCACCCAAACAAAATTGACATCCTTTTTTTCCCCACAAATGGAGCTTTTTTTTTGGTATTTAATCACCTATGTGCGCTGTGTAAGGGAAAGATCGCTGTTCATAATCTGAACATATGTCACTTCTCCCTTCAGAACCGTAAAGTGTTTACACACACAGATCCCAGTTCTCCGTGTGCCCCGATCGATCACAGGAGTCGTGTGGTGATTGCGACCGCCAGGCACTCACATTTGCTCTGTGGACGAGCAGGGGGTGCGTGGCCACAGGGCAAGCAACATATAACGTAGCTTTGCCCAGCTGTGCCATTCTGCTGCAGTACAACTGCAGCAGATGGTTGGCAAGTGGTTAAAGGGTAACTCCACTTTTATGGGAAAAATATCACATTTGTGAGGGTTGGATTGTAATTGAGTTTTATTAAAAATTACTTTTCTCAAATCACCTTTCAGGACAACCCCGGGAGAGTGTAGCTCCACCTTCTTAGGGAACACATGCCCACTTTAAAAACGCCTCCTCTTTCCCCATGGCTTCAGTTATTGATTCCTCCATGGGGAAGCATGTGCCTGGAACCAGGGGAAAGCTACACGCTCTTCAGGGGAGTAAAAGGCTTAGCTTATGGTGATTGTTTATTGGGCCCCCAGCAGCATCTCCAGCGGGAGAGGTCTCCTGGAGCTTCTGGTCCTGCCATCTCATGGGAGTAAGGACCCTCCGAATGCCAGCGTTGTGTGTCCGCTGGACAAAGCACAGGGAGGGCTCTGTCGCTGGCTCTGGTTTTGGCGTTGGGTCCCAGATGGCGACAGCGTAGTTGTGATGTGCGGGCGCTGAGGGGGCGTGGTTCAAGCGCCTGGAACGCAGGGATCATGGGGCAGGTCAGGTGACCGAGCGCTGCCGGCCCTGATGACGCGGCAGCCAGGAAAATTCAAAAGAATGGCGGAACTGATTGAAATGGGCTGCCTTACTCTGCAAAATGGAGTGTAAGCCAGCTATGGTGGAGACAGGTGCCCCTAGCACCGGTCCAGCCCAGGTATGCAAGGTGCAGCGGCACCCTCTGCTTCACTATTGGCTATGCTTGTGATTTTGCCTGTTTCCCCCTCACCCCCCCCCCCCCCCCCCCTCTTGGGGGGGCCTGTTGCTGCAGGTCAGAGGTGACTTCGCTCTGACCTTTGCAGCTTAGTTCTGGGGTCTCACTAGTGGTCTGTTTGGTGATGGGTCTCTGCACTGGCTTGATGTTAGGCAGCTGGTAGTTAAAAACATTTAGTGAGTTGAACTTGCATGTCGTTTCAGGATAGGTCACTAGGAAAAGCTAAACCAAGCCAGAGAAAATGTCCTTGCAAGAGCCCCCTCAGAGAATCGTGGCAGAAGGCAATGTGCAGAGCTTGTATCAGGGAGTTGGAAGAGGAAACATCCCAGCAGTATCAGGAGTTGTTTTCTTTGGTTAAAGAGCTGACAAACTCCTTGAGTTCAGTCAGGTCCATCCTGGTACAAAACCCTCCCGCACAGACCGAGCCTCAGAACCCCAGGTCGTCGTCCAGACAGGTGGAGACCGAGGATTCTGGAGACGAAGGGGGTAGTACTCTTATCTCCATCAGGGATTCTGAGGAAGAAGATAGCAGGGGCTCTAGATACAAGCTATCGCTAGAGGAGGTAGGTGACATCCTTAGAGCAATCTACACAACTCTAGAAATTCAAGAGGAAAAGGTACAACTGTCGGTCCATGATAAAATGTACCAGGGATTGGTCGAAACAAAAGTTTTTCCAGTCCATAGGGTCCTCTCAGATACGGTGAGAAAGAAGTGGAAGGACCCAGAAAAAGCCCCCAATGGGAAACCTTCTCTTGAGAGCCTTAAAGACTCGGAGGTGTGGAACAAAAAGCCCAGAGTCTATGCAGATTTCTTTCAGGTATCTAGACGAACGGATCTAGCCTTTGAGGATAAGGGGATCCTAAAAGACCCAATGGACAAGAAAGCTGACTCCATCCTCAAGAAGGCCTGGGATGCAGAGTCAGTCTGAAGCGGGCTATGGCAGCTACGGTAGTGGCCAGGAACCTGGAGTGCTGGGTAGAGAAACTGAAGAGCCATGTTGAAGCGGGGACGCCCCGCAAGGATGTTTTACTAATTCTGAATGCAGTCAAATACATGGCAGATGCATCAGAAGAATCGGCCAAACTGGCCGCCAAGTCCTTGGCTCTTGTAAATTCAGCCAGGAGGGCAGTTTGGCTGAAGACATGGTCTGGAGACACGGCCTCTAAGGTCAAGTTGTATGGTCTGCCCTTCTCAGGTGACTTGCTCTTCAGCCCCGATTTAGAGTCAGTGCTGGATAGGACGGCAGATTAAAAGAAGGCCTTTCCAGCCAAGAAGAAGCGGGTTACTAAAAATAATTTTCGTGCTCTTCAGTCCCATAAAGATCAGGATCACAAGAGCAGATTGGGTTCACAGAAGGGCAGAGGCAGGGGGTGGAGTCCTCTTTAGATCTCCCCCAGAGCAAACCTCCTAAAGCAGATGACAATCTCCCCAGTGGGGGGGAGACTGTCAGCTTTTTGCGAACAATGGGACAGGCTGTCTCCAAATCTGTTTGTGAAGAGCGTTGCCGATCAGGGGTACAGGTTGGAATTTTCAGAACCACCCCCGAGCAGGTTTTATCTGACAGCGTTGCCAAGTGATCTGGAGAAGGCCTCTGCAATGAAGCTTTTATTACAGGAGCTGATACAGCAAGAGGTTCTATTTCAAGTCCCAGCAAACCAGCAGTGCATGGGTTTTTACTCCCATATCTTTCTGGTGAGGAAACCCTCAGGGAAGTACAGTTTTAATCCTGAATCTGAAAGTTTTGAATGAGTTTATATGGTACAAACCTTTTAGGATGGATACAATTTTTTTCCATCGCAAAGCTGTTGACCCCAAACTGTTTCATGGCATCCCTGGATCTAAGGGATGCCTACCTTCATGTACCCATTCATCAAGCGTTGCAGCAGTTCCTGCACCTGGCATTAAATTTGGGGCGTTCGGTGTGGCACCTCCAATTCAGGGCTCTGCCATTCGGACTCTCGTCCTCTCCCAGAGTCTTTACAAAGATTATGGCAGAGGCTCTGGAGCCCCTGAAGTTCAAGGGGATTTCAGTCGTCCCTTATCTGGACGACCTTTTTTTTTTTGCGGATTCCAGGGAGCAGGTCCTAGTCAATCTCCAGATGGCCCAGTCTCACCTTGAGGGCCTGGGGTGGCTTCTAAATCTGGAGAAGTCCAACCTGATCCCCTCATGGGAGATGACATTTCTGGGGTATACGATAAACTCGATTCTCCAGAAAGTTTTCCCGCCACTAGAGAAACAGGAAAAGTTGCGTATACAGGCAGTCTCGGTGAGGACGGCCATGACAGTTCTGGGCCTGCTTACGGCAGCAATCCCGGCTGTTCAATGGGCTAGGTTCCATTCCAGACCCCTTTTGGAGGGAGATTCTGTCAAGCTGGTCCTATCAGGATCCTTTGGAGAAGCAGTTAAGGATCTCGTCAAGGACGAAAAGGGCTCTTTGGTGGAGAGACCAAGCAAACCTCTCAAGGGGTTTGGTGTGGACTCTTCCCTTGGACAAGCGACTGACAACAGACTCAAGTGCTTGGGGCTGGGGGGGCCCACCTGGACGGTCAAACATCTCAGGGGGGTCTGGTCCAAGCAGGAAGCCCAAAGATCGTCCAACTGGAGGGAGTTGAGGGCGATCTTTCTGGGTTTAGTGGCTTTTCAGCAGGTTTTGAGGTCACCATGTCCAGGTGTTGTCAGACAACAACAGCGGTTACCTACATAATGAAACGTGGGAACCAGGAGCAGGAGCCCGATGGAGTTGGCCAATTTGTTAGCCTGGGCAGAGCAGAACACAGCCTCACTATCTGCAGTGCATCTGAAGGGCTCTCAGAACTTGTTGCGGATCTCCTAAGCAGACGGAAATTGTTAGAGGCAGAATGGAGCCTGAATCAGGAGGTGTTCCTGATGATTTCCAAGGCCTGGGGGGTTCCACAGATAGACCTTTTTGCCAGCCAGCAGAACTCAAAGGTGGACAGATTCTTTTCTCTGCACCGAGGAGATGCAGCAGTAGGGCTGGATGCGTTTGCTCACCCCTGGCACTACCAGCTATGCTACGCCTTTTCCCCCCCTTTCCTCTAATTCCATTAGTTCTGAGGAAATTCAGAGAAGAAAGGACGGACTTAATACTAGTCACTCCTTTTTGGCCAAAAAGACCTTGGTTTGCGGGACTTCGTAACCTAGCTTCGAAACCTCAATGGAGGTTACAACCCAGAAAAGATCCGTTATCCCAGGGGACAGTAAATCATCCAGAGGTGAAACTTCTACAGCTAACCGCCTGGTTTCTGAGGAGTACCTCCTTAAAAGCGAAAGGGCTCTCAGATAAAGTAGTAAAGACCCTGCTATCTAGCAGGAAAGCAGTCACTCAGGCAATTTACATGAAGGTCTGGAAGAAATTCAACTCCTTGTGTAGTTCCAGAGAGCTCAAGGTCAAGAGCACGGTGTCCGTCTTGGAGTTTCTCCATGAAGGAATGGAGAAGGGGCTAGCAGCCAGCACCCTGAAGACTCAGGTGGCAGCCTTATCAGTTTTCTTTGAAAAGACTTTATCAAAAGAGACTTTAATTTCTAGATTTTTTAGGGCTCGAAGTAGACCGGTAGCCCTCAAAGACTTTCCCAGTTGGGATCTGTCAACAGTTTTGCAGGGTCTCTCGGGAGCACCGTTTGAACCCTTACAAGAAGCCTCTTTACAGAAGGTAGTTTTGAAAACTATCTTTTTAGTGGCCATCACCTCGGCCAGAAGGATCAGCGAGCTGCAAGCCTTAGCTACTAAGAACCCTTTCCTTTCTGTCTATCTGGACAGAGTAGTGTTGAGGACGGATCCAGCATTCCTACCGAAAGTATCCTCAACTTTTCATAGATCACAGGAGATGGTGTTACCTACATTCTCTGCAACCCCAGCTAATGCAGGAGAGGAAGTTTTCCCACACATTGGATGTGAGAAGATGCTTGCTGCAGTTTCTGAAGATGACTAAAGACTTTAGAAGATCAAACGCCTTTTTGTGATATTTTCAGGATCATGCAAGGGGGAGAAGGCTTCTAAGAGTACGCTGGGTCGGTGGCTTAAGCTAGCTATAGCAGAAGCTTATAAAGCAAAAGGAGAAATGCCTCCCTCAGGTATTGCCGCACACTCTACTAGATCCACTGCAGTTTCCTGGGCTGAAAAGGCCGGAGCAACGCCTGAACAAATCTGCAAGGCTGCCACCTGGTCCATTTATTCGACATTTCTCCGGCACTATCGGTTAGATCTACTGTCTGCGACAGATCAGGCCTTCGGCAGGAAGGTACTGCAGGCAGTAGTCCCACCCTAGGGTAAGTTTCTTGGTTATCCTCTCCGGGGTTGTCCTGGAAGGCGATTTGAGAAAAACTGAGTTAGACTTATCGGTGACGGTATTTCTAAGAGCCTTTCAGGACAACCGTTACTTCCCTCCCTAGGTTATTCTTAGTAAATGTATTAAGTTCTGCCATGGTGGTGTGCTTTCTGTGCTTTATTTTCCAGTGTCGGAAGGCCACAATAACTGAAGCCATGGGGGAAGAGGAGGTGTTTTTAAAGCGGGCATGTGTTTCCTGAGAAGAAGGTGGAGCTACACTCTGGGGTTGTCCTGAAAGACTCTTAGAAATACCGTCACCGGTAAGTCTAACTCAGTTTTTCCTTTTTAATCTGCAGCTCTGTAACTTGCTGTAAAATGCAATATTGCTACCTGGAGGTGTTCTGTACAGGACACCCCAAAAACATCACTTCCTGCTTATGATTGGCTCACTGATTCTCTCCCCCCCCCCCCCCGAATTGTACACCTAAGATACAAGTCAATTTTTTGGCATCCCCTGCAACTAACGTAATTTTGGTAACATTCACGCAATAGGAAAGGTCTAAAGGGATGCAGGCGCTGCAATTTTCCTCGGCTGTGATTCGGCAGCTGCTGATTCATAATTATGAAACCACTCCCATTAGACTCGGTACAGGAACAAACTGCTTTCTTCAGAATAACTACAGCTAGGAATCTGCAACAGTTTGCTAAAATCCTTGCAACGTACATAGATCACCCAGTGGGGATGTTTTCCCTTTTCAAGGGGGGAACGTAGAACTATTCCTTAGTATGCAGAGGTGCATACTGCTGTGATTTTGTAGTGAGGGGGAAGGTCCACTTTAACATATGTTCAAAAGCCTCACACTTCAACTAACGTTGAGCTAAATATTGGTTTAACAGCTTCAAGAAAGCCCTGCAAATATTTTGTAAAAGCTTTGTTGTACAGTGCTTTCTCACGTGCTGAAACTGAAGTACAGGTCAGAAAGAGACTACCACTGAGTGGGGCTTGATAGGTAGTTTGTAAAAGATGATGTGTACCCAAAAATATCCTTGGAAGGTGTGGCATATTTTCTAGTGAAAATGGTTGCATATGCTCCTATTTAGAAAGTAATTTATACTAATCCTTTGACTATCCACAATAAGTTGGGGGAGGGGAGACACACACTTGATCACCAAAAAGTAGATCTCCCATGGGTAAAGGGCTTTCACATTTTCAGCTTTTTGAAAGCTAGCAGAGTAGGGAATGAAACATTAATAAGCGCAGCTTGTCTAAAGGTATGGTTGTTCTTATTAAAGTGAAGTCTAGATGACTAGAGACGCAGGTGGGGGCATTTCCCTGTGGTTAAGTGGCCAACCAGTTCTGGTGTGGTTGGGGAGGAAAAAGCTCAATTCACTAAAGCAGATCAAGTCTTGACACCCCCCCCCCCCCCCCCCCCCAAATATGGCATGCAATGCTGAATGTAAATTCTCTATCCCCTTATGTGGTATTTACCACTGACTGACTTATAGAAGGTAGTTACCGAGCGATTCTTGCTTTGATGTAAAGTAAATTCACTAAAGGCAATAAATGCATGAGTTAAAGTAGTGGTATTTGGGTAATGTAGAGAGGGGGTGGGGGGGAATTGGAGTCCTGTACCCTTTTTGTATTGGTTTCTGAACAGTAATGCATGGAAACAGAACTATTGAAAAAAAAAAAAAAACGATAAAATAATCGGTTAAATTAAGTGGTTGTAGAGTCTGACGTTTTTTTTTTTTTTTTTCTCTCCTATCTTCAGGCATTCTGAGAATGAGGGGGCAGGGATCTCTTGGGTGCTCCTGATAGACGAGGTCTGTAGTTTTATTTTCTCCTTTTCTAAGAGACCTTCAGCCCTCCCTATCTTACCAGGGCTTTGGTAGTGGTAGGTTTGGGCTTCTCTCTCACCCCCTAGGTGCTCAGAGAGCAGCAGCAGATCCAGTGACCCGCTCCAGTGGAGAGGATTTCTCAGCCATGCTGGAAGTGACCATTCCTATTTCCTTCCGCAATAGTCGGGCATAACATCAGATCAGTTTATACTGACCACTTTTTCTCAGGGCTACATAATAGTTTACAGATGTAATTTCCGGCGGAGGCAGGGCAGAAGCTGGTGTCTATTTCTGGTCTGGGGCAGTGGTGCATGAAGCCACAAGCTGAGCACTGCAGACGCCATATCCTCCATAGCGTGCAGCGGTGGGGGGCAGGCCCCAGCAGGGCTCAAGTAGGAGCAGTGGATTGTCTGCCCATTTCCTTTACCTGGGGTTTCCAGTCTTTTTCCCCTGGTGGCTAGGGCTTGTCTGGGCACTGGAGGCTATAATTCCCCCCCTAGTGCACCTTGTTTGGTGGCCCGCAAGCAGAGACTGGGTCTCCCTAAAGTTACCCAGGGTTTTTCCCGCTGTCTTTTTATTTTTTTATTTTTTTTTTTCTCTGGCCAAAAGCTCTGATCTAGGGAGAAAGAGATGCTCCTCATGCAAGGTCAAGATGGGAGAAAATTGGGGAAAAAGCCCTATGCATTACTTACATCACTTTAGTTAAAGCGGTTGTATAGTCCGTTGTATAGTGTATAGTGTTTTTTTTTTTTTTTTCTCCCCCCTCTGTTACCTGTAGGTAAAAAATAAATAAAAAATCTCCTAAACCTGTATGGTTTAGGAGATATTCCCCTGGCAATGAGCCGTTGGACTCTGACGGAAAGAAATCTCCCGCGTGCCTGTGTATTGCTGCTCCAGCCACTCACAGCGCCGGAGTCGCGATATCCAGAAGACACGCCGAGGGAACATGTCAGCTCCTTCTGTGTATGGGGTGAGACGTCGGGGCCTCGTTCTAAGGTAAGTATTTCATAATGAGCTAGCATGCGTGCATATTAGCTCATTATGCCTTTTCCCTTACAGGTATGGGAACAAAAAAAATTACAGCAGGTTTACTACTGCTTTAAAGAGGAATCTGCATCTGTTGATTTGGTTGCCTCAGCAAAGGAACTATCTGCCATGATTTAGACAATCTGTGATTCGTTAGTCCGGGTGCTAGTCAACCTTCCACTTCAGAGCCTTCTCGGGGTTCACTGCCTATCCCGGTGTTGGAGACTGTCAGAAGGTCCTTCAACCAGGGAAAAACAATTCCCTGCCCCTTTCATTCATGATTAAAATTGGAGGGGGCCACTTCATCCTCCTCCCAAAGTGATTGTAAACCATTACAAACTACTTTGACCTACAGGTAAGCCGAGATTAAGGCTTACCTGTAGGTCCAAGAAATAGCTCTTTGCCATAGATATTTGCCAAAAGACAGACATGGCGCATGCACTGTAGACAGCAGTGCACTGAGCGCACCGCTGTTAACAGCGATATGCTGCGAGTGGCGGCTCCTGTGCGCATGCGTGGGAATGACGTCATCGCGTCTCTGTCGAATGACAGCGCCGGTGCAGCGAGACCAACCAAGAAGATGGAGGCTCTGCACACAAGGGGACAGCGGTGACTTCGCTGGCTCCTGTGTCAGGTAAGTGACACATAATGGACTACTATGCGATGCATAGTAGTCCATTATGCTTTACAGGGAATCAAAGAGGAAGTGAACCTATTAGGGTTTACTTCCTCTTTAAACTCCCTGGAGAAGTTGACGGGCTTCTTGGAGCCACGCAGGTTACCCTTGGCTTAAGTGAAGAAAAAAAAGGAACTGATGCTACATGTATGTGGCTCTAGTTTAAGTGAGCCTAAGTTTAGGACATTTCCAGTTCATTCTGTCATTTCAGACTCCAAAAGGGAAAAAAGGTTTCTCTGCTTCCTGCCATTCTTGTATATTATTATTTTTATTTTATTTTTATTATATTTGAGCCCACAAGAGACTTTCCAGTTTGAAACTGTGGTATGGAACGGTCCCCAAGCTGGATGCTGCCTTCTCCCAGGTCTCTAGATCCACCAACCTGCCCTTTTGAAGACACGGGGGTCCTAAGGGATCCAATGGATAAGCGGATAGATCTTTTGCTCAAGAGATCTTGGCAGTCAATCATGAGCAATTTAAAGCCCGCTATGGCCACGTAGCCAGGAACCTGGAGTATTGGGTTAACCAGCTAAAAGCTTATATAGTAGCAGATTCACCCAAACAGAAGATTTTGGATCCTTTTTATGCCTTGTCCTCTGTGGCATCCTATATAGCAGATGCTTCAGCCGAAGCAATTAGAATGTCGACTAGATCAGCAGCCCTAACAAATTTGGCAACAATCCCCAAAGTGCTTTTTTCTACCTTTTAAAGTTCAGTAGCAGGGCAGCAAGTCTCAGCTTTTTGTGCAGACCAATTCTTCCTCCTCCCCTAACGGCAAATGTGGTATCCTTTTACATCCTCCTACGCAAGGCCATAAATCCCAGTGATTCGACCCTACAGGTGGGTGGAAGACTGCAAAATTTCCTTCTGCAATAGTCGGGCATAACCTCAGATCAGTTTATACTGACCACTCTTTCTCAGGGCTACATAAGTTTACAGAAGAAGATTTCTTGTGACGAATACCCCAAAGGATCCAGTAAAAGCCCTGGCCATGAAGTCTTCATTAAGAGAACTGATGCAGCAGGTTCTAGTGATTCAAGTGCCACCAGAAGAGCGGCAACAGGGTTTTTATAATCACTTTTTTATTTTTTTGCAAGATCAAGGCCAACACCGATCAGGAATTTCCCTAAGTAGGACTTGTCAGTAGTCCTGCAATCCCTAGCAAGGACTCCATTTGAACCTCTGTAGGAAGCGTGTTCTTAATTCACCATTACCTCAGCACACATGATCAGTGAGCTACACGCTCTGTCACTTAGGGAACCTTACCTGTCAGTGTTTCCAGATGGTTATCTTTAGGATAATCCCAAAGTTCTTACCAAAGGTATCTTCAATACATAATCGCTCACAAGACATTGTGCTCCCAGCCTTCTGTGCGAACCCATCGTGGGAGAAGGAGACCTCTTCCACCCCCCCCCCCCCCTTTTTTTTTCTTTTTTTTTTTTTTTTCTTCATACCTTGGATTTGTTAAGCTATCTAGAAATCACAAAGGACTTTAGACGCACAGACTCATTATTTGTCCTTTTTGTTGGGCAACAAGAAAGGTTGCCAAACTTCTAAAGGTTCATTAGCCAGATGGCTGAAATTATCCATCCTGAAAGCATACTTGCATGCAGGGTTGCCTCCACCTAATGGAATTTGTTCACACTCAACCAGAGCGATTGCGGCCACTTCGGCAGAAAGAGCTGGTGCCACCCCTGAATAAATTTTCAAGATGGCAAAATGGTCAAGTTTCCGCACCTTTGTGTGACATTACAGACTGGATCTCGCATCTGCCAGTGATCAGGCGTTTGGCAGGAAGGTCCTGCAGGCTGTTGTCCCGCCCCAAAGGGGTAAGTCTCTGTTATCCTCTCAGGTGCTGTCCTGAAAGACACCTTGGAAAAATTCAAGTTGGCCTTACTGGTAACTCGTTTTCCAGAAGTCTTTCAGGACAGCAACGACCTGCCCTATTAATTTTATGTACTATGCTGTGACTAACATGTGTTCCAGCCTGGGCCAGAGGTTCTCTTCTACAACTGAGGTGAGGTAGAGAGGTGCTTCTCTTTAAAGTTCTGGAGGAAGAAGGTGTTTCCTGTGGTCCGATGGGAGGAATCGCTATTTCTCAGGTGCTGTCCTGAAAGACTTCTGGAAAACAAGTTACTGGTAAGACTAAAGCCGCGTACACACGGGCGGACTGTATGGCCTACTTAGTCCGTCATACAATCCGACGGACAGTCCGTCATACTTTCGAATGAACGGACTTGACCACACACGGATGCACAAACAGTCCGTCGAAAGCTTGCGCGATGACGTGTACAGCACGTACGACGGGACTAGAAATAGGAAGTCCAATACACAGCAATGCACCCTTCCGCCGTGTAAATCCTTTCTGAGCATGCGCCATTCTTAGTCCGTCGAACTAGCCTACTGACGAGCGGATTGTCCGCTGAAACCAAAGTATGACGGACAGAATTTCGAAAAATCCGAAATACTAAGTACGCCAGACTGCACGCTGAAAAAGTCGCTGAAGCCCACACACGAGCGGACTGTCCGCTGAAATGTGTTTCGACGGACTAAGTAGGCCATACAGTCCGCCCGTGTGTACGCGGCATTACTTGAATTTTTTGGGGTTGACCCCAGAAAACTAAGAGGGGAAATCTCATGATGTGGAAACTGGTTCTGTTGACCTGGGGGTACCCAATGGATTCTTTTAATTCGTAGGGATTTCATCTCACTTCCTGATTTGACTATGGGACATGAAGGGAAAATATTGGTGGAATGGTATTCATACAGTGGGCATAGAAATTAATTACACCCCCCCCCCCCACATTTTGTTGCTTTCAAGTCTGAAATGAGGACCAACGCTGTTTTTTATCTTTTTTTTTTTTCTTTCTCCCCATTTCCACCTATTTCTAATTACCCTAGAGACTTACTTCAACTTTCTCAGCTCAAATTTTGGTCTCGTTTTCACATCATCGTAGTCATTTATTTCCAAAATTTTTCTATTTTGTTTTTAATTCATCAAATATTTATACATTTACTTATATAAAACACTATCCCCCCCCCCCCCCCTTTTTTTTTTTAATTTTTTTTTTTTTACCCCTACCAGTCTCGACTTATTTCCCACCTAGTTCCATGCGTTCTCTCCTATGGTATTTTTGTAACTCATCCTTTTTTTTTTCTTTATACTTTTATACAGGACGCCAAGGTTGGGTCCTGGATGGGTGCTATGTGGCACCTATATTCGGGATGTGGTCCCTTTTAAGGGAATCGTGGTAGGCCTCAGGGGGTCACCCAAAAATGGGTGACGAATTCCGGGGATAGTTTCGGGAGAAGACTGACTCGCGGTCCTCTCTATAGTTTAAGAGAGATAGTTGGGACCCGGAATTTGGGAGGCTCTGAAGTGACATTTGGGTGGGAAAGAGCCTCCCTGACCACAGGGATTCGGCCCGCAGGGGGTTAACGGCCTCCAGGAAGACAGACAGCCTATAAGACAGGAAGTAGTAGAGAGGTGGTGGTGAGGAGGAGAAGGAGATGAACACCTGTCTGAGGAGCTGTCTGGCTGTGTTTGTTGTATTTGCTGTTTTGGAGGCTGCAAAAAGATCTCTGCAAGGACTCTAAAGAAACTTTTTGGTGAAGACCTGTCTACAGAACTGTAGGTGCTTTTCTTTTCGTATTACTTGTGCTTAAGATAAGCAAACTTTAATTTACGTTTTTTTTTTTTTATATGCTGAAGAAAAGCTTTATTTTTGATTTGATTATAAATAAATATATTTTGGTTTCACCTTATAACGGTTTATGCACTTAATCCCGTGGAGCTAGTATCCCCAAACTTCAAATTTTTCTGTCAATTAAAATGTTTCCCATTTTTGGAGATGGGACCGAATTTTTCAGTTTTCTCTGCTTTCCCAGTTTTCCATCTTATTATAGTACTCTAGTGAAAAGCCAGATCTGAGAGTCTGGCTGGAAAAAATATTTAGCCAGTTTTTCAGCTCTTTTGCTGCCATTAACAGTGTTGGTGTAATCGATTTCCTTGTCTGGGTCCTTGAGTTTTTTTTTTTTTTGAAGTCCTGGAGCAGGCACGTCTGCCAATTACATTCAATGTTTTCTTCTGTTATTTCTTTTGTAATATTTTTTATTTTTTTTAAGTAGAATTTTATTTATTTTCATACAATATGTCCCAGCAAGCACCATAGAGGGTTGCAGATATTGGGTATCTGAGTCAAGGAGCTGATGAAGTCTGTGACCTCCGACCAGAATTTCCTAATTGGGGCGCACTCCCACATCATATGAAAGGACGTGCCATCTACCGTACCACATTGAGGGCATAATGCAGAGGGCAACCTATTTAATTTGTATAGTAAACATGGTGTAAAGTAGGATCTGTATAACAATTTTGTCTGTATCACCTTGTCATGGGAGGAAATGACTGAGGGGACTTGGAGGGGAAGAACTTCCTGCCAGATGTCCTCCGTCAATTTGGGGATGTCAGCATTCCATTTATCGGCCATACTGCTAAGCCTATGAGTTGTAGAATGTAGGAGGGATACTTTCTACAACTCAGACCCGTGTAGACCAAAATCCCCCATCAGTTCTGCGGTAGAATTCCTGCAAATTTGGATTTCCCCATAGTGAGGTATTTGGTGAGTAGGTATTGCGTTCGTTGAATGCCAGCATTTTAGTGAGCCTAAAAATCCGTAGGGTCATTGCTAGTATAGTCGTGCCCTCTCTCCCTCTAAGGGACAGAAAATGAATCAGGTTTTGAAGGGACTCATAGGAGGTGAGTATAGCTGCCTCCAGGGCAGTGGCCGCATTGTTGGTTTCAGGATAAAACCACCAGTGGGCCAACTGCGAGATGATATAATAGGTTTGAAGGCAAGGTAAGGTAAGGCCAGTCCGCCCTCCATTACTGGCAACTGTAGGGTGTTTCTCACAATCCTAACTGCTCCTCCCCTCCAAATGAAGGTGGTAAGAAGTGAGTCTATTTCCTTAAACTTGATCTTAGTGACAGATACTGGCAAATTATTCAGGATGCACAGAAATCGCGGTAAAAATCATTTTAAAAATGTATATCCTACCTGGCATTTTATTTCTGGCAAAGGATTGCCCAATTTCCTCAGTCGTTAGAGGGGCATCAAGAAATGAAGCCTGATGATCCTGAAGTCTTGGTAGCGAGATATCAGATAGGTAGTCATCCAGTTCCACAATCGTGTAATGAGCTCTGGTAGTGTATAATGAGGAATAAAATGCGACAAATGCATCCATTATCTCTGTTTTGTTCTACAACTACTCCCTCTGAGTTTCTAATTCTCTGGATGCTACATGGCTGATAGTCAGGTCTGAAGAGATAAGCCAGTGGGCGACTGTTTTTGTCACCGAACTCTGATTCTGATACAGCAACTTCTGGGTGCGCTCCAAAAGTACCAAGTCTAGTTCCCTGGCCCTGTGCTTCCAGGCAGTGTGTGTCTCAGGGGTGGGGGCAGCAGAATATGCAGATTCCGCCTCCCTGAGACCCCTTTCGGCATCCACCAGTCTGGACTGAGATGCTCTGCGGGCTTGCCCGATTGCTGCAACAAAAGAGCCGCGTGTGGGGGCCTTAAAAGCATCCCAGACCACCGCGAATGAGGCACTCTGCTTGTTAGTCATCCAATATGATTTCATTTCAGCCATACTTTGGTCCACAACGGCCTGGTCAGCTAGCCACAAAGGACTCAGTCTCCAAGCCCTATAGGAGGAAGGGGAGTCCAGGGCAAGGACTACCATTAAAAGAGTGATCAGATACTGCCCTAGGGAGATACTTAACCTCAATCATCATATTGAGCAAGTCTGATGAGACTAGACAGAGATCAATACGAGATAAGGTACCATGTGATTCCCACTGACACGAATACTCTCTCTTATCCGCATGCTTCCATCTCCAGGCCTTTACTAAATCAAATTGAGTCAGAAAAGTGTCAGAAAAGAACCCAAGGGTGTGGGGGGCAGTGTAGAGTAACGGCACCTATCAATAGTTATCAAGTACTGTATTAAAATCACCCGCTATTAATAAAGGGCCCTCTGCAAGTGCCAGTATGGAGCTCATCACCCGGTCAAAAAACAGTTTAGTGAAGGGTGGTGGAGCATATATACTAGCCACTGTGTATGGCTTACCTAGGAGTTCAAGCACGACAATTACAAAGCAGCCATTAGGATCGAGCTTGTTATGTTTAATGCTGATGGGTGCTGATTTTGCTATGAGGATGGATGTACGTGGAGTGGATGGCGTATGCAATTTTTGCTCTCTTTAGGGCCATGACCCTAGATCCATGGAGGTGGGTTTCCTGGAGAAGGATCACATGCAGATTATGTCTTGCCAGATATTCAAACATAAGGGACCGTTTCACTTTAGAGTTAAGCCCTCGAACATTCCAGGAAACTATACGTAGTCTAAATATGAGTAGAAAAGTATGACTAGTGAAGCCTAGTTCTCAAAGCCTGCTAGGGCAACCATAGCCTAGGCTCCAGTGTGCCACGAGAAGTGCATAAAAGTGTGGGCGAGTCAATCATGTGAAACCACAGCATACCTTGTATAGTTATCAGTTGTATACCATATCTGTTGGTTAGATTACTAGATAAAAATACATATAATGGTAGATACCAGCAATACAGCAGAAAAAAGCCCCTTGAATGGATCAGTTGCCGGCTAAACAAGCCAGCCAAACCCGTAGCCAGATACTCATGCATTCGCGAATTAGATCTGCACAAAACAAAAAAGACAATTGAAACGGGAACAAAAAACAATCCTAAAACATTCAAAACCACCCTAACCCTCCTGACTCCCAAACACGAGAGCTTTATTCCCAAAACTGTAACTGCAAAGCAAGGGGGACATGTCACTGTCCCAAACCCACAAACCCTGAGGTGTGAAAAGAGGTCCGTAGCCGTGGTCTTACATCCGCACAAAACAAAAATAAATGTGTTAACCCGATTTCTAGAAAAACAATTCCTGAGTTATTAGGAGTAAACGTTGAAGGAGAAACATAAGGTTAATACCAATCATCAACCTGTGTGGCTGACATGCATGGCCCGTGATGTAGAAATGAGGAAGAGCTTCAGCGGGTGGTATGGTGAGTGATGGGGCCATACATTTGTAGGAACATATCCCTGTCCCTCTTCCTCCCCCAATCTATCTCAAACAAATGGGGGGTGTAGGCCATGGGTATGCAATTGTGTTCTGCTTCAAGCCACTTCAATGACGAGGTGGTCTCCGGTTTTGATCCTTGTGATCCGGGCGCCTAGGGTGTCCACCCAATGCAACGCCTCGTTAGGATCTGTGAAGAAGTAGGCCTTGCCTTGATCAGTGATCCTCAATTTTGCAGGATAAAGCATACCATAGGGTAGATGGAGCTCTCTTAGCCTCCTTTTGATGGCCAGAAAGGTAGCCCTTTGTTTCTGAGTGGCTGCTGAGAAATCAGGAAAGATAGTGATTCCATTGCCATTGAAGGATATTTTGTCTTTTTCTCGGGCAGCTCGGAGAACGGTTTCTCTGTCTTTGAAGTGTAATAATTTGATGAGGATGGCATGTGGCGGGGCTCCTGGAAGCA
This sequence comes from Lithobates pipiens, assembly GCF_037356315.1. Classification (NCBI taxonomy): domain Eukaryota; kingdom Metazoa; phylum Chordata; class Amphibia; order Anura; family Ranidae; genus Lithobates; species Lithobates pipiens. The sequence goes on from NW_027507748.1 coordinate 200,026,857, forward strand.
TAGGGCGTAGGGGAGCTCTGCGCCCGTTCGATGGCGAACAACCGCGAGAAGGGGGAGGCGCCAAAGGTGGTGGTCAGCCAGTGCTCCATGAAGGCCTCCGGGTCTCTGCCCTCTGAACCCTCCGGGAACCCCAAGAAGCGCAAATTGTTGCGTCTCAAGCGGTCCTCCATATCCGTGAGCTTGTCAGCAGTATAGGTTTGCGTCTGATGCAGTTCCCTAACAGAGCCCTGCAAGGGACGCGTTTCATCTTCCAGGTCCCCTATGCGTTGTTCTACATTTGTCACTCTATTATGGAGGGTATGAATATTTTTCCCACCTAGAAAATGTTCAGGTTGGAAACATTTTCTCTAACAAATTGGCCACCAAGTCATTTCCTGTTCTTGCACATAAATAGAAAGGGCTGTCATCTTCCCCTCATGTTGTCTCTTTTTGTTTTTCTCTTCCCCAGGGTTCCCCTTTATTTGGGAGGTAAAAGAGCGGGGCAAAAGGGGCGGAAATACTCCTTTCTAGTTATCTTCCCAGGAACATATATAAGAGTCTATAGGGGTCAGTGTCTGAGGTCCTATCCACAAGGATGTAATCGTAAATATTCAGCTGATATCTCAGGCCTCAGCACACATCACCTGCTGTTCTCTTCTACTCAGTACTCTTCCCTTTATATCCAGGCCTTTACACTTTGAATCAAAATATATAGTGTGTTAGTATATCCCGTTGCTGGTGTACTATTTAAGAGAAAAGTCACTCAATACTGTATATCATACATTCAATCCTGATTTTTTACGACCAAAAGCAATTCAGGTTTTCGTCAAAAGAGATCTTTCTTTCCCCTTTTTCAACGTCAGCGTCTCAGCTTATATTATATTATATATTATATTTAGTATTCAATCTAGAGTGCAGGCCCCTTTAAGCGCACCTTTAAGCGCAGTAATGTCCCTTTAACTAGGCTCAGTAAGTTTCAAGGCAATACAATAATAGGAAGAAAGGAAGCAGAAAAAAGGGCACAGTTCATATCGTATTAAAATTCCTTTCAGAGCCTCACAGCATATTTCAAAAAGGAAAAACAAAACAAAATAACTTCTCATGCGTTCTGCACTGCTCCTTCCAGAATCAAGGCTCCACAGCCCCAATAGTGTATTTATTATATTTCTAGTCCACTTCAATTACATTATTTTAGTTTCAAACGTCTCCTATGTTAATAGCCCATTAACCCAGTTATTCAGGGTGAGAGAGAAAATCATGATCTGACCTGTCCTTAGCACCTTTCCTTCCTCTTTACACTCCACAGCTCACAGGGAGTTCACCGAATAGGAGAGCAGAAGGGGGGGGGGGGTCCGGGGGGACTCCGCAGGCTCCAGCGGGATCCTCGGCACCATCCACCAACAGGGCATGTTTCCGGGTCTCGCTGGCAGACTTTCTTGGTTTATTCCCGGCTTGTATATCACGTGCGGGCGGGCGGGGGAGCGCGGTCAGCGGAGGTAGATTGATTTCATTCCAGAGCGTCGTGCTCTCTCACCGCACTCGGCTCCAGCTGGGTCGAAAGGGCTGTCATTTAATCCGGTTCCCCTGATGAAGTCACGTGTCGAGATGTCACGCGTAGGGAGTGGCTGGATACACTGAATGAAATAGGAAGTGATGTAAGAGGTGTCTAATGCTGTCTACAACAAAATGTTTGCACCATTACTGCTGTTTTTTACTGCTTTTAATGTAAGAGTTCATTTTTTCCTTTACTAAATTGAGTTTAGTTAAACGTTTTTACGCTATGGGAGGCTTTTTATTTATCCTCTTATAACATCTGACAACGTTAGAACCATGATATAATCGGGAGCCTGGAAAGTCGGAGACACTGGTGGAAAACCTGTAGACGTTTCCAGCATTACCAGAAACCGCAGTGTCCTTGTAGGATAAAGAGATGGAGATTTGATCTGTCCCAGGGAGATTGTTAAAGTGGATTATATTCCTCATTGAGGTAAGAGCATGAAGATCACATATAGAAGAATCCTTCATTGCAAGAATTGTTTTTCACAAGATTTGTAGATCACAGGAATTTTTTTGCACATTGTTTGAAAAGAACTTTCTTTCACAGCAATTGACCAATAGTTATAATTTTTGTGACATCTTTTTGATGGATTTTGTGGATTACAGTAATCATTTCACTGTATTTTATCCAGTTATAGGAAGTTGCGCTGATCACCATTATATTTATACCCATTTTGTTGTGCACTGTGTACACTAAAGGTCTAGCAGCAATTTTCACGTATATTCTATTCACTTATATTTGATTTTATTTGTTTGTTTACTTAGTGGCGTGAGGGATTACAGTATTTTCTTTATATGATGCCACAAATGGCCAATGTATGGAACTCCAAAGGGTCCAAGACCTCTGAGATATAATCCAGGGAAAGAATGGAAAACCTCCAAAAGGATCTCCAATCACAGGGGCCTCAGGACTGGATCTGAATTGTTAGATCAACAGGACACTGGAGCCACTCTCATTGGGATAATATGTGGAGAAAGAAAATGCTTCCACATAGTGTAGTTCAAAAATGGTAATTTATTTCTAAAAACCAGCTTACAAAAATAAAAATGTGATCACGAAATAAAAGTACTATGTGGAGAGTGATAAACCTAGCCCTACGCATTACAACCAATGGGTCTTCAACAGGGGCATATATCGACCCCCCCCCCACATCCAATATATATATATATATAATATACTATTTAGGAATACAATAATTAGTACAAGACCAATCAGTACACAGAAACCTCAAATGGCCATTGATTGGAGCAAAAATGGTCAGCTGACACTGATTCCTGTGTAAATTACAGTGGCAGTGAAAGAGTTAAACACTAGGGGGCCGTGTATGGGTTACTTGTGCCCTGGGGGGTCTTTCTAACTGTGGGGGGCGTGGTTACGTGTGACATGTCACTGATCTCTGCTCCCGATCACAGGGAGCAGAGATCAGTGACACTGTCACTAGGCAGAACAGGGAGATGCCTGTTTACATTAGCATCTCCACGTTCTACCTCCCCGTGAGACGATAGCAGTATCCCCGTGGCGAACGAGTCTGTGGGACCCGCGACCCGACTCACGGTCCGCAGGCCGCCTCTTAAAGGGCAACGTACAGGTACATTAGTTTGCCTGTATGAGCCCTTCTGTCGACATATATATAGGCGTGAGGCGGTCGGCAAGCTGTTAAAGTAGGCCTTAAACTCTAGGTGCTGGTCGACAACCATTATCTCCAGATCTAAGAAGTGGATGGAAGTTAAGCTGGCCTCATAGCTCAAAAACATACCTTGATCATTGATTGCAGCCATAAACGCATCCAAGGATTTACGGCCACCATTCCATAGGAGGAGGATGTCATCAATATACCTAGCCCAGAGAAGCAGTTCGGGTCTCTGGGAGGCATAGATGACATCCTCCTCCCACTGGGCCATGAAATAATTTTACGGCTTGAACCGCTTTCACGTGATCAACTCAGTCTTGGTCATGTGATGTCCTTCCCAGTCATGTGCTCATTTTGAGCCTGTCACGTGACACTATGACCAGTTTTTCGTGGCCTTTCTGACAGGATGTTTGCCATGTGTCTGTTGGGCTGCAGCTATTTACATTTCCAGCTCACCATTCTATTGGTTCATTACCCCATGTGATTGGTGCTATCCTTTTCACCATTTGTTCCCTAAAATGAGACTTGGAACTAAGTGGTCAGCTGAACATTTTTGCTCCAATGGCCATTTGAGGTTTCTGTGTACTGATTGGTCTTGTACTAATTATTGTATTCCTATGTAGTCTAAATATATATTGGCAGTGTGGGGGGTCGATATACTCCCCTGTTGAAGATCCATTGGTTAAAACACGTAGGGCTAAGCTTATCGCTCTCCACATTGCCCTGTACTTTTATCTCGTGATCACATTTTTATTTTGTACTCTGGTTTTTAGAAATAAATTACCATTTTTGAACTACACTATGTGGAAGCATTTTCTTTCTCCACATATTATCCCGATGAGAGTGGCTCTGGTGTCCTATTGATCTTACCATCCAGACCCAGTCCTGAGGTCCCTGTGATTGGAGGTACTTTTGGAGGTTTTCCATCCTTCCCCTGGATTATATCTCGGAGGTCCTGACCCATACATCGGCCATTTGTGGCACAATGCCTGACTCCTTGTTGCTGACATTGGAGTCCACCCATTCCAGTAATGGCACATGCACTTTTCTTCATTGTTGATGATGTATTGTCCTTGATATCTTCCACACCGGACAGTGTTCAGCATCTGTTTTTTTGTTTTGTTTTTCTGACTTTTTAATATCCTGTGTTGGATGTCCAGACTTTGGTTTTCACCATAGTTCATGTTGGACTACACTTTAAATATAATTTTTTTCACTGGTTTGACTCTCATTTTTTTTAGCGGCTTGAGTTTTTGGGTTGTTTCACCCTTTTATATATCACCTTTATGGACATTTCACATGTCATTTATACAATTGTATTTTTGATTAATTATCATCCTTTATCACCTCACTTATATTAACATATTTGTCCTATAGGTTAGTGCTACATTTTTTTACCTAGATTTATCCATTTTTGTCACATTGTGTATGTATATGTATATTGTTTTTTCAGTTATTTTGGGTTAGCACAGTAATATCTATTTTCTAATGCCATTCAGCTGCAGCACTGATTCATTTATTTTGACAGCAACAGCGTTTGCTCCCACGAAACGTAAATCAGTGACTTCAGCGCTGTAGAAGGTGATTTCGCCATTTGCTCCAGTCCCAACAGGGAACCCAAGAATGCAGCCGGTGGTTCTGCCAGCTGGCCATAGAGCTGATCAGAAATCAGAACAGCTCCAATCATCTCTATGACCTAAGAAACCGGAAGCTACAAGCATTTCATGACTTATATAAACAGCGGCATTAGTAAATTGGCAAAGCATTTTATCACACCGATCTTGTTGTGGTCAGATGCTTTGAGGGCAGAGGAGAGATCTATTGTCTAATAGACCCCATTATTTTCAAAAGAGTACCTGTCACTACCTACTGCTATCATAGAGGAAATTTACATTCCCTGAGGTAACAATAAAAATAATATAAAAAAAAATATGAAAGGAACAGTTTAAAAAACATAATGAAAATGCAAAAGAAATAAAAAAAAAAAGCATGTGTGACATAAACTTCCAAATGTTGTGCATAAAATGTAAAAAAATTGCGATTTTACTCCTCACTACCTATCACAGTTATGGAGGCCCTGAAATGTCCAGATAGCACAACCCCCCCAATGGCATGTGTGAGTAATATATTATTTAGTGACAACTTTGTGTAATTTAAAAAAATAAATAGAATTTGTCATTAAATAAAATATTTAATGGGCTCAACATGCCTTTCAGCAATTTCCTTGGGGTGTCTACTTTGCAAAATGGGGTCATTTGGGGGGGAGGGGGGCGGGGGGTGTTGTACTGCCCTTCCGTTTTAGCACCTCAAGAAATAAGGTAGTCATAAACTAAAAGCTGCAGGAAATGTACCCTAATTTGTAGATGCTACAACCTTTGCGCAAACCAATAAATATACGCTTATTGACATTTATTGTTACCGAAGACATGTGGCTGAATACATTTGGCCTAAATGTATGACTAAAATATATATATATCATTATTTTTCAAAATTTTTGGTGTTTTTCCATTTATATCGCAAAAAATTTAAATTGCAGAGGCAATCAAATACCATCAAAAGAAAGCTCTATTTGTGGGGAAAAAGTTTTGTTTGTGTACAGCATTGCATGACCGTGCAATTACCAGTTAAAGCAGCGCAGTTCCAAATTGTAAAAAGTGCTCTGGTCATTGAGCAGCCAAATCCTCCGGGGCTGAAGTGTTAAAATGGGGAGATTCTTTTCTATACCCACTGTACATGTGTGTGTGATTTTCTTTTTATACTATTTTAATTTGATATTTTAAATTTATAAAGATTGTTTGTATTTACTTGTATCTTCTTTATGGTAAACTTGCATCTATGTTACTGCTACTTCACACTGACCTTAAACTGAATGCAGACTGACTGCTCTCAATGTCTTTATAGTAAACTTGCATCTATATTACTGCTTCACCTCCATCTGTAACTCACTTATTGTGATGTTTTACTTTGTTTTTAAATCTCCTACCTAAATTATAGCCTGATCGTAATCTTTACTACCCTGCCCTCTTTCAGGTTGATTGTGGTGTGAAAAGCTTGTCGTGCTAGCTGTGTGCCTGATATTAACTCCTCATTGATTCATTGGCAAATTCCATCCACCGCAGTATAACCCCTTGCCGCCGAGCGTACGCAGATGTGCGTACTCGGCTTCCAGGGGTTATACCCGGATTATGCCCGCACCTGCAGGCATCATCCCGGTACCGTTTTTCTGAGCGGGCGATTGGCTTTCCAGCCATAACAACCGATGCAGCTAAAAGCTGCTCGGCTGTCATGCCGGATGAGCGGGAGGGGAGGTCCCCCCTCCCGCCGCCTCCCGCCGCTCTTACCAGTGCTCCCGCTCAATCAGGAGCACCGATCTCACATACGCCGCTTCCAGCGGCTAGGGAGGGACTGGAATGATGCTGTAAGCGGCGTCATTCAAGTCTCCTAATTGTAAACACGGAAGCGACGTCATGACGTCACTTCCCGTTTACTCGGCTGCCAATGGCGCCGGATTTAAATGAATATACAGTATTCAGAATTGCCGTTTTTGGCGATCTGAATACTTTGAAGTGTAAAGGAGGGATCGGGCCCCCGATCCCTCCATAAAGAGTACCTGTCACCGCCTATTACTGTCACAAGGGATGTTTACATTCCTTGTGACAGCAATAAAAGTGATCAATTTTTTTTTTTAAAACAATTTATTAATTTAAGAATTAATAATATAAATAAGAAAAAAACATTTTTTAAAGCACCCCCCTCGTCGTCGCGAGCTCGCGCAGCAAAGAAAACGCATATGGAAGTCGCGCCTGCATATGTAAACTGTGTTCAAATCACACATGTGAGGTATCGCCGCGATCGTCAGAGCGAGAGCAATAATTCTAGCACTAGACCTCCTCTGTAACTCTAACCTGGTAACCGGATTTTTTTTTTAAAGCGTCGCCTATTGAGATTTTTAGGTACCGTAGTTTGTCGTCATTCCACAAGCGCGTGCAATTATAAAGTGTGACATGTTTGGTATCTATTTACTCGGCGTAACATTATCTTTCACATTATGCAAAAAAATTGGGCTAATTTTATTGTTTAGTTTTTTTTTAATTCATGAAAGTGTCACTTTTCCCCAAAAAGTTGCGTTTAAAACACTGCTGCGCAAATACCGCGTGACATAAAATATTGCAACAATCGCCATTTTATTCTCTAGAGTCTCTGCTAAAAAAATATATATAATGTTTGGGGGTTTTAAGTAATTTTCTAGCAAAAAATATGGATTTTAGCTTGTAAACACCAAATGTCAAAAATAGGCTTAGTCATGAAAGGGATAAACAAGATCACCTTTATGGGGGATATATGTTGGAGTTCTTCCAATAAAGTGGAGTTTAAGTGACACTTTTGCTCTTGCACTACAGCAAGCTACTTTACAAAACACCAGACTGCAGGTGACCTGGTTTCCCCATTCAGCTCTCCTTCCTCTCTGTACCATGCGCTGTGTACCTCTTTTTCTCCCTCCCCTTTTCTCCACCCCACAATCTGTATATTTCACCCTCACGTTTGCCCTCTCCTTATTGCTGCACTCATCACCTTCTAATTTTAAATCCACACGCGAATATAACCACAGGGTGCTGAGGCATGTCCCCTCTTATAAATTGCACCCGTATTACCTCCCTCACCCTTCTGTTTCTCCTAAACTCTGAAGATATATTCCCAAACCCTGGGCCTCCTTTATTTAACTACCCAACACACCCATCATTCTGTACCCTCTGGCAGCAACCACAATCCATACAATTTAGTTTCCATTCCTGATCTTCCCAAAACCAGCTTCCCCTTCTCCTGTGCCCTCTGAAATGACCATTCTGCAAAAAAAATCACCTCTGTTCATGATCTCTGTCACTAACTCCTTTAATCTACTTGCTGTCAACGAAACCTGGCTTCATGAATCCAACACCGCTTCCCTCTCCCATGGTGGCCTCTGGACTCTCTCCCCTAGACCTAGTGGATGCAAGGGAGGTGGAGTGAGAATCACCACACGGCACCTTCCAGGTTCTTCACGCTCCTCCGTCTCATCATTTTGAAGCTCACTGTATACATCTATTTTTCCCTTTGCCTTTCAGGACAGCACCATGGAGAGAGAGAGAGAGAGCAGCTCCACCTCTTCATAAGAAACACTTCTGTAACAACGCCCCTTTAAAAGCTGTTGCTTCAACCATGCTGTTAATTTTTGTGTTTCTTCCCCCATTGTGGAAGCGCCGCTGGGAAACTAACAGGGGGCTGTACTCTTTCCATGGGTGAGGGGGGTGTCAGTACCTTTATGGCTTTTTCCATTGCTGTGACCAGCCCAGCATGGGGGGGGGGGGGGGGGGGGTTGCTCCGGTGTCTTCTTTTCTCCTCTGGCTCAAAGGAGTAATGGCCAGTTGGAAGATCCTGCTTAAGGGGCTCAGAGGCCATGGGTGTGCTGAGCATGCATCCTGAGAGAAGCTGAAGCTCTTGGCATGTCGGCTCTGAGTCCCACTGGACGTGGCAGCAAGTAGTTCCAGCCACTGAAACGCAAGTGGAAGAGGCAGGTCTTCTGGCTGGGGCTTCCTTCCAGCCCTCAAGTGTGGGGATGCCAGAAGGATTTGAACTTTAAAAAGCTCAGGAGTTAAAGCTGCCACTGTGCTGCAATGGAGGAGGTGAAGCCGTTTGTTGGGATGGCAGGCATCCAGAATCCCAGGCAGGAGAGGTACAGTGGTACCCTCCTATGTCTTGTTTGGTTGTTTTCTTGTCTTTCTTTTTTCAGTTCAGCAGGAATGGGGAGTTCTATGTGGCTGGGTTCTCAGGGCTCTTTCTTCCTCCCTTGAGTCTGCTGTGGTGGTAGCAGCACTGGTCCTTACCGCCTAGTAAGGGGGTTTCTATTGTGTCTTTCAAAAAGCCACTGCCAAGTCAGAGAGAGGCCCTTTGGGGAGAAAGTGCCCCTCTTGCAAGAACCCACTAAGTATCCTGGCCCAAACCACTTTGCAGATCTTGCATTGCAGGACTTCTGAAAGAAGAGTCCACGCAAGAATGCAAGGCGCTCTTCTCTGTAAGGAAGGAAGTATGTTCCCTTTTGAAGAAGCAGGAATAGGGGTCTGCTCAAAGCCAGAGCTCCCATTCCAATCCTCTGACTCACTTTAAACCTGTTTTGAAGTAGAGGGCAGAGGAGGAGAAAGTTAGTATTCCCCCTCAACATGGGATTTAGAGGAGAAGGAGGAGACAAAGGCCTCTCGCTAAAACATTCATTGGAGGAAGTGCAGGACCTATTAAAGGCAAGCTATACCACCTTGGATATACAAGCGAAGACTCAATTATCCTTACACAATAAAATGTATCAAGGACTAGAGGGGACGAAGCATAGAGTTTTCCCAGTCAATAAAGTTCTGACGGAGACAATAAAAAAGGAGTGGAAGGACCTGAAGAAGTGGCAATTTTTTTCCCGATCTCTAAAAAGGAAATCTCCTTTTTTAGAGGAAGATGAGTCTAATCTAGAAAAAAACAAAAACAAAAATTGATGCGGCCTTCTCTCAGGTCTCAAGGTGTACTGATTTAAGCTGGCCATACACCTATAGATTATCTGCATATTTTCTATGGTTAGATGGAAAAAGTGGAAGATTCCTCCATCCACACAGTTTAGCGAACATTGAGAAATCCGTTGCACTTAACCATAGAAAATCTGCAGATAATCTATAGGTGTATGGCCAGCTTTAGTCTTTGAAGACATGGGGGTTCTCAAGGATGCAATGGACAAATGGCCAGACTCCCTTCTATGGAAGGCCTGGGATTCCTCCCTGTCCAATCTGAAGCCAGCCATGGCAATCTATGGTAGTGGCAAGAAACCTTGAATGCTGGGTGCAACAGCTGAAAGGGCACTTCCAGAAAAGATTTAATAGAGTCCTTCCAGATGCTCCTAAAGGTAATCAAGTACGTGACTGACGCCTCTGCAGAGTCCCAACAGGATGTCGGCAAGATACTCCGCCCTTATCAATTCGGCAAGATAGGTCCTATGGCTCAAAACTTGGTCAGGGGACTCAGCTTTGAAAGTGAAAAAAAGAGAATCCCTCCAAGAAATAATTTTCTTCCTTTTCAACAGCCCCAAAAAGAGAGCTTGGAATTCCCAGAGGGGTAAAGGCGGCGGGGGGAGTGTTTTTCAGATCCACAAAACCAGTTGAAAAAAAAGAAATGACGATCACCTTCCGGTGGGCAGAAAACGATAGGCTTTCTGTCCAGTCTGGAAAAAAGATTTTGTGTTTAAACATAAGGCTGGGGTATGCCCTAGAGTTCTCTGACTCCCCCACATCGTTTCTATGTAATAAATCATCAAGGAGATCAGGAAAAATGTCCCTCCCTTCTAAGGCAACTGAAACTATGTTTTTGTATAATACATTTTTTATATATATTTTCCTACGTATGTGAATATGGTAGTACCTATAAAGTCCCACTTCTAGGGGGGTTCAGGGAACTGATGCAACAGGGAGTTATCATCCAGGTCCCCAAGGCGCAGGAGGGAGAGGGTTTCTATTCCCACATATTTTTGGTAAAGAAACCTTTGGGAAAATTCCTCCCTGATCTTAAACTAGAAAATCCTGAACAAGTCAATATGATACAAGAGATTCCAGGTGGACACCATCTTTTCAATAAGAAATCTGCTCAATCCCAACTGCTTTATTGCGTCAGTCGTCTTAAGGAACGCTTATGTGCAGATCTCAACTGCAGAATCGTCTCAAATGTTTCTACGTCTGGCAGTCAACCTGGGAGGGGAGATTTCTTATCTCCAGTTCAGGGCCCTACCCTTTGGCCTTTCCTCTTCGCCCAGGTTGTTTACAAAGGTCTTGGCGGAGGCCTAGGAACCCCTGAGGTTGCAAGGGTTTGCCAGAGTGTCAGGTACTCACCAGAGCCAAAGTGCTGAGAGCGACTTCCCTTGCAGCTGGGTGCACAGTACCCCTGAGGATGGAACAGTGGGTACAGGTGTCAGGAACGGTGTTGTTGCTGGGATCGCCTGCTGGTGTCACTGTTGCTTTTGCCATCAAAGGTTGCAGTTCTGGTGGTCACCAGCGGGTGTCTCCCAGCAAACAGACATTCTAATAATCCAGCTGCACCTGAAGTGGTATGGCTTGGAAGTATATAAGCCCTGCCCTTCACTGAGGCTCATTGCTTCAGAACCCTTCCTGCTAGCCTTGTCCCTGCCTGACCTGTTACCTGAGACCTGTTCCTGATTTGCTTCCTGTCCTGGACTCTGTTCCCTATACCTGTGACTTGTCCCCTGATCCCTGCCTTGGCTCCCCTTCCGCTTCCTCCACCTGGCCTCCTGTTCCCCTTGTCTCTCATCCCTGCCTTGTTATATATGTGTTCCCTTTCCATGTATATAGTTAGTTAGTTAGTTAGTTTAGGGTTTTGGGGTTTGCTGTGTATTATTTGTGTTCTTGCTTGTTTATGGTTTGCTGTGTATTATTTGTGTTCTTGCTTGTTTATGGTTTGCTGTGTTTGTTTGGTTTGCACGTGTGCCTTTTTCCTTAATAAATATTTATATTTTCACTTACCTTTCGAGCCTCATTCCTTAGTGCAGCCCATTGATCTGTTTACTTTGTGCTGGATGCCTGTGTTAGGCATCCCTTCCATGACAGAATTCTGAAGCCATACTAACAGATCGGCTGCACTTGGGAATAGGATCTGGACACTTGCTATTGCCAAGAAAAATGCATCTGGAAGATATCCTGTATCTTTCGCTTCTGGCAACAGATGACAGAGATTTTTGTCATCAGACATTAGGTGAATACACTAGAGAGCAACTGCTGGAATGTATCCGTATAGCCCATGTTTTTGTTGATCAGGGCAGTTTCCTGTTTGAGGACGTACAGCCATTGATTCGGATCTGTACAGAGTTGGCCCTGTCTGATGTCCCTAGTGGAGGTGATGACTATACACCCCCTTTTAGTGCAGCTCAGGTAGAGTCTTTGGTGTGGCTGTTGGAAGATGACTCAGCCTTTTTCTTTGAGCAATACTCAGCTTGTCCTCAACAGGTGCTTGCAGCATGTATTGATTCAGTGCAGTCTCTGGTCAGACAAACCATGTGCAAACCAGATTTTGTGCAACCATTATTACAGGCCTGGTCTAGCTTGTTGTACTCAGCTTCTGTCCGCTCCCAACCACCCATTTCTGTGTCCAGATACCAGCCTGCTGGGATATCTTCCTCTCTATTACCCCCAACAACCACAATTTCTGACCAATACACCCTGCTGCCAATGAAGTACCAGTACCCTGTTTCCTCCTGCTGTACCTACCCAGCCTTTAACCCCTCTGCTACTTCTCAGCTGCCTTCATCAGTTCCATTGAATCTCCCCTCAAGATCTGCTCCCTCTGTTTTACCATCCTTCCACTCTTCGCTCTTACCAGCTGCCTCCACTACCTACAGCCCTGTACCCACATACAAATCTTCAGTTGCTAAAACCAAAAAGAAACGGAAGTTTTTCTCAACCCATACCATTCTGTCATCACCCACTTCTGCCTCCACGCCTGATGTTCCAATGCCTGCTGTTCAGCCTGTTGTGCCAGTGTCTCTGCCTGTTGTCCAGCCTGCTGCCCCGGCCTTCCAGCCTGACGCCTTCCAGCCTGCTGCCCCGGCCTTCCAACCCAACGCCTTCCAGCCTGCTGCCCCGGCCTTCCAGCCTGCTGACGCCTTCCAGCCTGCTGCCCCGGCCTTCCAGCCTGACGCCTTCCAGCCTGCTGCCCCGGCCTTCCAGCCTGACGCCTTCCAGCCTGCTGCCCCGGCCTTCCAGCCTGACGCCTTCCAGCCTGCTGCCCCGGCCTTCCAGCCTGACGCCTTCCAGCCTGCTGCCCCGGCCTTCCAGCCTGACGCCTTCCAGCCTGCTGCCCCGGCCTTCCAGCCTGACGCCTTCCAGCCTGCTGCCCCGGCCTTCCAGCCTGCTGACGTCTTCCAGCCTGCTGACGCCTTCCAGCCTGCTGCCCCGGCCTTCCAGCCTGCTGACGTCTTCCAGCCTGCTGACGCCTTCCAGCCTGCTGCCCCGGCCTTTCAGCCTGACGCCTTCCAGCCTGCTGCCCCGGCCTTCCAGTCTGACGCCTTCCAGCCTGCTGCCCCAGCCTTCCAGTCTGATGCCCCGGCCTTGCAGTCTGATGCCTTGCAGTCTGCTGTCCCGGCCTTCCAGTCTGATGCCTTGCAGTCTGCTGTCCCGGCCTTCCCGTCTGATGCCTTGCAGTCTGCTGTCCCGGCCTTCCAGTCTGATGCCTTGCAGTCTGCTGTCCCGGCCTTCCAGTCTGATGCCTTGCAGTCTGCTGTCCCGGCCTTCCAGTCTGATGCCTTGCAGTCTGCTGTCCCGGCCTTCCAGTCTGATGCCTTGCAGTCTGCTGTCCCGGCCTTCCAGTCTGATGCCTTGCAGTCTGATGTCCCGGCCTTCCAGTCTGATGCCTTGCAGTCTGATGTCCCGGCCTTCCAGTCTGATGCCTTGCAGTCTGATGTCCCGGCCTTCCAGTCTGATGCCTTGCAGTCTGATGTCCCGGCCTTCCAGTCTGATGCCTTGCAGTCTGATGTCCCGGCCTTGCAGTCTGATGTCCCGGCCTTGCAGTCTGATGTCCCGGCCTTCCAGCCTGATGCCTTGCAGTCTGATGTCCCGGCCTTCCAGTCTGATGCCTTGCAGTCTGATGTCCCGGCCTTCCAGTCTGATGCCTTCCAGTCTGATGCCTTCCAGTCTGATGTCCCGGCCTTGCAGTCTGATGTCCCGGCCTTGCAGTCTGATGTCCCGGCCTTGCAGTCTGATGCCCCGGCCTTGCAGTCTGATGCCCCGGCCTTGCAGTCTGATGCCCCGGCCTTCCAGCCTGATGCCTTGCAGTCTGATGTCCCGGCCTTGCAGTCTGATGTCCCGGCCTTGCAGTCTGATGCCCCGGCCTTCCAGCCTGATGCCTTGCAGTCTGATGTCCCGGCCTTGCAGTCTGATGTCCCGGCCTTGCAGTCTGATGTCCCGGCCTTCCAGTCTGATGTCCCGGCCTTGCAGCCTGACGCCTTCCAGCCTGCTGCCCCGGCCTTCCAGCCTGCTGACGTCTTCCAGCCTGCTGACGCCTTCCAGCCTGCTGCCCCGGCCTTCCAGCCTGACGCCTTCCAGCTTGCTGCCCCGGCCTTCCAGTCTGATGCCCCGGCCTTGCAGTCTGATGCCTTGCAGTCTGCTGTCCCGGCCTTCCAGTCTGATGCCTTGCAGTCTGCTGTCCCGGCCTTGCAGTCTGCTGTCCCGGCCTTGCAGTCTGATGTCCCGGCCTTGCAGTCTGATGTCCCGGCCTTGCAGTCTGATGTCCCGGCCTTCCACTCTGATGTCCCGGCCTTCCAGTCTGATGTCCCGGCCTTCCAGCCTGCTGCCCCGGCCTTCCAGCCTGACGCTTTCCAGCCTGCTGCCCCGGCCTTCCAGCCTGCTGACGTCTTCCAGCCTGCTGACGCCTTCCAGCCTGCTGCCCCGGCCTTCCAGCCTGACGCCTTCCAGCCTGCTGCCCCGGCCTTCCAGTCTGATGCCCCGGCCTTGCAGTCTGATGCCTTGCAGTCTGCTGTCCCGGCCTTCCAGTCTGATGCCTTGCAGTCTGCTGTCCCGGCCTTCCAGTCTGCTGTCCCGGCCTTGCAGTCTGATGTCCCGGCCTTCCAGTCTGATGTCCCGGCCTTCCAGTCTGATGTCCCGGCCTTCCAGCCTGCTGCCCCGGCCTTCCAGCCTGACGCCTTCCAGCCAGGTCATCAGGCTGGGCAGCAAGCATCGGGTCATCAGCCTGGGCAGAAGGCTTGGCAGCGAGCTCCGGGTCATCGGGCTGGAAGGCCGGGACATCAGACTGCAAGGCATCGGACTAGAAGGCCGGGACATCAGACTGCAAGGCATCAGACTGGAAGGCCGGGACATCAGACTGCAAGGCATCGGACTGGAAGGCCGGGACATCAGACTGCAAGGCATCGGACTGGAAGGCCGGGACATCAGACTGAAGGCATCGGACTGGAAGGCCGGGACATCAGACTGCAGGGCATCGGACTGGAAGGCCGGGACATCAGACTGCAAGGCATCGGACTGGAAGGCCGGAACATCAGACTGCAAGGCATCAGACTGGAAGGCCGGGACATCAGACTGCAAGGCATCAGACTGGAAGGCCGGGACAGCAGACTGCAAGGCATCAGACTGGAAGGCCGGGACAGCAGACTGCAAGGCATCAGACTGGAAGGCCGGGACAGCAGACTGCAAGGCATCAGACTGGAAGGCCGGGACAGCAGACTGCAAGGCATCAGACTGCAAGGCCGGGGCATCAGACTGGAAGGCCGGGGCAGCAGGCTGGAAGGCTAAATATTTATTAAGGAAAAAGGCACACGTGCAAACCAAACAAACACAGCAAACCATAAACAAGCAAGAACACAAATAATACACAGCAAACCATAAACAAGCAAGAACACAAATAATACACAGCAAACCCCAAAACCCTAAACTAACTAACTAACTAACTATATACATGGAAAGGGAACACATATATAACAAGGCAGGGATGAGAGACAAGGGGAACAGGAGGCCAGGTGGAGGAAGCGGAAGGGGAGCCAAGGCAGGGATCAGGGGACAAGTCACAGGTATAGGGAACAGAGTCCAGGACAGGAAGCAAATCAGGAACAGGTCTCAGGTAACAGGTCAGGCAGGGACAAGGCTAGCAGGAAGGGTTCTGAAGCAATGAGCCTCAGTGAAGGGCGGGCTTATATACTTCCAAGCCATACCACTTCAGGTGCAGCTGGATTATTAGAATGTCTGTTTGCTGGGAGACACCCGCTGGTGACCACCAGAACTGCAACCTTTGATGGCAAAAGCAACAGTGACACCAGCAGGCGATCCCAGCAACAACACCGTTCCTGACACCTGTACCCACTGTTCCATCCTCAGGGGTACTGTGCACCCAGCTGCAAGGGAAGTCGCTCTCAGCACTTCGGCTCTGGTGAGTACCTGACACTCTGGCAAACCCTTGCAACCTCAGGGGTTCCTAGGCCTCCGCCAAGACCTTTGTAAACAACCAGGCCGGGACATCAGACTGCAAGGCCGGGACATCAGACTGCAAGGCCGGGACATCAGACTGCAAGGCCGGGACATCAGACTGCAAGGCATCAGGCTGGAAGGTCGGGACATCAGACTGGAAGGCATCAGACTGCAAGGCATCAGACTGGAAGGCCGGGACATCAGACTGCAAGGCATCAGGCTGGAAGGCCGGGACATCAGACTGCAAGGCCGGGACATCAGACTGCAAGGCCGGGACATCAGACTGCAAGGCCGGGACATCAGACTGCAAGGCCGGGACATCAGACTGCAAGGCATCAGACTGGAAGGCCGGGACATCAGACTGCAAGGCATCAGACTGGAAGGCCGGCACATCAGACTGCAAGGCATCAGACTGGAAGGCCAGACCCATCATTCCTCAACCTGTCAGCTTGGTTTTGAAGAGGACCTGCTAAGACGCAGAGGCATGTCTGAAAGACTCATCAACACCCTTCTGTCAAGTGGGAAGAAGGTGACTAGGTCAATTTATTATAAAGTCTGCAAGTGTTCTAAATCCAGGTGTTCCAGCAAAAATTTTGATTTCAGTAGTTTCATTTCTGTTCTAGAGTTTCTCCAGAAGGGTATGGAGAAAGGCCTAGCAGCAAGTACCCCCAAAGTGCAGTTGGCAGTGTTATTCATTTTTCTGGAGAAAACTTTATCCAGGGAGCTGTTGACAATTCTTTTTTTTTTAAGTCCATGGTCAGAATTAGGCTAGTGCCCTTGAGAACTTTCTCAAGTTGGGATTTATCTTTAGTTCTGCAGGCCTCAAGAAGGTGCCATTTGAACCATTAAAAGATGCTTCCTTGAAACAACTTACGTTGAAAACGATTCTCCTGGTAGCGGTAACCTCAGCCTGCAGGCTTAGTGAGATGCAGGCCCTATCAAATGCTGAGCCCTTTTTCAGATGCCTCCCAGACAGAATCATTTTGAAAACCGATCCAGGTTTTCTTCCAAAGGTGCCCTCCATGTTCCACTGCACACAAGAGATAATATTACAGACATTTTGTCTAGCATCCTCAGGCCTGGGAGAAGAGGCTTTTCACACCTTGGATGTCAGAAGGTGTCTCTTGTAATACCTGGAAGCAACAAAAGACCTCAGGAAGACTTCTTCCTTGTTCATCTTGTCCCAAGGCGCACATAAGGGTTAAAGAGCATCCAAGGTTACCTTGTGGAGATGGCTCAAACAGGCTACTAAAGAAGCCTACCATGCTGTAGGTAGAGAACTTCCAGCAGGGATATTGCCACACTCCAGTGGCAGCTTCTTGGGCCGAGAGAGCTGGGACATCGCCAGAACAGATCTATAAGGAAGTCACATGGTTCAGCTTCTTGTTTACGAGGCACTACAGGCTGGATCTTCTGTCGGCCTTTGGCAGAAAGCTCTTACAAGCTGTAGTCCCGCCCTCAAGTAAGTTCTCGGTTATCTCCATGGTGCTGTCCTGAAAAGCGAAGGGAGGAAAACCTTAGACTTACTGGTAACGGTATTTCTATGAGCCTTTCACGACATCAGCTACTTCAGCTACTTCCCACCCGGATATGTTTGGTATATGGATGTATAGTCCCGGTTGCTCAATGTTTTTTGCTTATATCTTTCAGCACATTGGAGGAATTCTAGGGTATGACTGACAGCTTTGGGGAAGCAACCGCTTTTAAAGGGGCATTGTCACGGCAGTGTTTCCTGTGAAGAGGCGGAGCTGTGCTCTCTCCATGGTGCTCTCTCCATGGTGCTGTCCTGAAAGGCTCATAGAAATACTGCACAGTAGGGACAGAAGTGACCTGCCACAACTAGCATTGACATGCCACCATCCCTAATACATGAACATGTGGAAAAAGGAGGAGGCAGTGGGACTTTACATGAGACAGGTCTATGCAGTGAGTTTTGAAGACTAAAATTTGATTTAACCACTTGGGACCCGCGCTATTGCAAAATGACGGCAATAGCGCGGACCCACATTTTCGGGACTACGTCTATTGACGTAGTCCCGGTTACGAGCGGCCTGCGCGCCCCCTGAGGGGCGCGCGCGGCGCGCTCTGTGATCGGCGAGTCCGTGAGACTCGCCTGATCACCGATCCGTGTAAGGGGTCGATCCCGACCCCTTATCACGTGATCAGCTGTCAGCCAATGACAGCTGATCATGTGATAAAACGGAGCCGGTAATCGGCTAGTATTCCTCCTCGCGCTGACAGCGCGAGGAGAAAAAAAAAAAGCCGATCGCCGGCGGCCGTGTTCGGGACATCAGTCCCGATCACGGCCAGCAATTTAAAAGGACACCTGCCCCCTGCCAGTGCCCACCTGCCACCCGCAGTGCCATCCTGAATAAAGTAAGTGCCCCCCTGTCAGTGCCACCCAGCAGTGCCCATAGTGCCCACAGTGCCACCCAGCAGTGCCCACAGTGCCACCCACAGTGCCACCCAGCAGTGCCACCCACAGTGCCACCCAAAATCTGCCTCAGGTGCTGCACCCCAGTGCCGCCCATCAGTGCCCAGCAGTGCCGCCCATCAGTGCCCAGCAGTGCCGCCCATTAGTGCCCAGCAGTGCCACCTATCAGAGCCACCTATCAGTGCCACCTATCAGTGCCCATCAGTCCCATCTATCTGTGGTACCTATCAGTGCCCATCCGTGCCACCCATCCGTGCCACTTATCCGTGCCACCCATCCGTGCCATCTTATCTGTGCCCATCTTTGCCCATCAGTGCCGCCTTATCTGTGCCCATCGGTGCCGCCTTATCTGTGCCTATTAGTGCCGCCTTAACTATGCCTATCAGTGCCCACCAGTGCAGCCTATCAGTGCCCACCAATGCAGCCCATCAGTGCCCACCAATGCAGCCCATCAGTGCCCACCAATGCAGCCTATCAGTGCCGCCTAATCAGCGCACTTCAATGAAGGAGAAAAATGACCCGTTTGCAAAATTTTATAACAAACTATTAAAACATGATTTTTTTTTTTTGCATCTTTTTTTGTTTGTTTAGCAAAAAATAAAACTCCGAGCTGTAACTAAATACCACCAAAAGAAAGCTCTATTTGTAGGAAAAAAATGATAAAAATTTCATTTGGGTACAGTGTTGTATGACCGCGCAATTGTCACTCAAAGTGCATCAGCGCTGAAAGCTGAAAATTGGTCTGGGACTGAGGGGGGTTTAAGTGCCCAGTAAGCAAGTGGTTAATCAAAGGATACATAATTTAATAAAAATTGATCAAATTTGATGCCGCAATCATGCAATGGATTACATGACTGCCCCACACATCTAATCAATTCATGAAAGTTAATAATATTGAACATAATAGTAATCACAATAGCACTAAAAATAATAGCAATAATGATAATAACAATGGTAATAATAATAATTGTAATAATAACATTGTCATTAGTGCTAATATGTTTTAATAATGGTGAATTAATCAATAAACAGTCATACAATATATAGTACAGTAAACATGATTGATGTAGACATTGAAAATAGAAAATTATATAAATAATCATGTGAACATAATCAACAGAATAAATTCAAGATAGCATCGTACATCCAAAATACATCTCAATGCATGATATTGAGGCAGTAGAATATTAAAATATAATGTAAATATAAAAATCCATGATTAAGACAAATAAGCCTTGGCACCCTTGGGTGTGGATGCGTTTCATAGCCTATAACTACTCATCAGGAGTGGGATGTAATAATTAAACTAAAGAAGGATAAATAAGAGGTTTATTATCATATAATGCCTTCCAAGGGACACGATTATGTACTGACAGCCGCAAACGAATCAAAAACGTACAGATCAACTCATAAACTGGCCTCAGCTTCAGGATGAAAAGGCAAAGGGCCTAGACATGATTTCTCACCCAGGGTAGAGGCAAGAGACTCCCCACCCCCTCCCTCCCATTAAGGGGGTGTCCAGGGGAACAAGCCATGGAACAGCCCGACTGCCACACCATATCTCCACAGGTGTAAAGTGCAGTCTAAAATATAAATTTTTTTTGTAAAAAAGGGTATATGTGTGTTAAAAAAAATATATCAAAAAATAGAAAGAAAAAATTAGAAACATTTTGTAAGTAAATAAATATGTGAATGGAGTGGTGAAACCTAGTGTGAGTGTTGAATAAAAAAACTCCGCTGTGTGATAAATATGTGTCAATGTTGTATGACAAAATAAGAGTATATATCAGGATAACGAGATAAAAAAAAATTGGAATAACCCACTTTATACAAAGTGTATGGTGAAGTAAAAAAAGAGAGCCTAAAAGCTTGAATACCTGCTTGAGTGATGTATAATGTAGGTCACGTCCCTTCCTGGTAATGCAAACAAGTGGAGTGGCATGCCGGTGTCCTATCATATACTGTCCCCCATCGGATAGTGTCCACTGTGTACTGTGCATACGCAGTACACGGCACACACAGGTTCCAAAAATACCTGAAGATGAATGGCGCCTGCGCCGTGAGTCCAGGTTCTATCCCCACTATCCAAGTGGACATAGAGTTGGAATATAAAAGAGCCGAGCGCAGCGAGGCCGAGCCTGAAGCGTGGCAAGCAAAGCGAGCCCACGAGGGGCCCTCTAATTTTCCCATCCCTATGTCCGCTTGGATGGTGGGGCTACCACCTCGATTCACGGCGCAGGCGCCGTTCATCTTTGGAGATTTTCCGAAGCTTTGTCTGCTCCGTACTGCGCATGCAGTACGGGGCAGACACTATATGATGGCAGGACACTATCTGCCAGAACACTGGCCCTGGCTGTTATATCCCCTGTGGGGGCGGGCAGGTCCTCGTCTGTGTCATGCCCTAACGCCTATATTGGCGTGAGGGGATCAACCCACCTGTGGGACAGCGCCGCAACATAGGATGAAAGGGAACGTCCTTACTCCAAGCTTTACTGAGTGATGCGAGCGGGGTGTGTCGGCATAACACAAGTGTCAAGATCAAACCCCACTCCCATCAAGAAAGGATGGGGAGAGGGAGAAGCTGAACGCCTCGCAACCCCGGAAGTGTAGCCAGGAAGTTGTTGCCCATGAGCTGAGCTCACTGACACATGGAAAGGAGTATAGCTAATGGTGCCAAATAAAGGGAATAAACAAATCAGAATTAATATAAATAATAAATATTATACTATGTATGTACATAAAAATATAAATAAATTGGACAATAATGATGTTGATGTGTGTGGTAGGTCACTAAGAAGAGTGTGTTTGCCACCCAATATATATGGCACAGTAAGGACAAAAGGGACCTGCCACAACTAGCATCGATATGCCTCCATCCCTAATACATGTTCATGTATTAGGGATGGAGGCAGTTCATGAACGTTAATAATATTGAACATAATAGTAATCACAATAGCACTAATAATATGTTCAATATTATTAACTTTCATGAATTGATTAGATGTGCAATACATGGAGATTGTGGAGGAATTGTTTAAATATGCTGCTCCAATCTATCCAGACCTTGGTACTGAACTTTTCATTTAGATTTGAGCGTATATTCTAAGATGGAACCACTACTGGGTGGTTAGATGCGCAAGTCCTTTGCCGTGAGGTGCAGAAGAATGAACCCCTCAGAAAGAGTTGCAGGAAGTGAAATATATGTTGGTTAAAACTATAGCATAGAATGACACCTATCAAGAGTCTGATAAGGCTGCACACCCCGAAACAAATCTTGCAAAAAACACATTGAGGTTTCCCCATGGGGTTTTTTAGCAGCAAAGGTAAGTCAAAAAGAGAGCTTTTTCATAAAAAATTGATTTTATTGACAAAAAACTTTGGACATGGGTTACACAATACAAAAGTTTAAAACATGAGCTCCGGTTTACATAATACGAGACAACTTGGATTGGATAGCAGATTGAACAGTAAATGGTATCATAAAAAGTTTTTGTTATAGGCAATATGCATCAAAATATGCTATCCACAAAATTGGTTATGGTTATACTGTCCGATGCTGGGGAAAACCCATGTGTAACCCACTTCCAAAGTTTTTTGTCAATAAAATCAATTTTTATGAAAAATCTCTCTTTTTGACTTACTTTTGCTGCTTAAAAACCCCATGGGGAAACCTCAATGTGTTTTTTGCAAGATATTTTGGTTATGACCAAATAATGTATGTGCAGTAATGTATGTTGAGTGGTTGCCCTAGAGGAGAAGTATACAAGTCCTAGTGGTAACAAAAATTAACTGCAGGAGATCAAAGAAAGACAGAAAACCAGTGCCTGTAAGTAAAGTGAGAGTGATGATTGTGGATCCCACATGGAATCCAGAAGACACCCTCCAGTCTTCAAATAATTGGGATAATCTGGATGACTGCCAGGCACGTCCAATAATCACACAACAGAGAAAAGGGAAAATAATTTGTGAGAATGGTTTGCAGGAGAGTGCTTGTGAAGAACTGAATAGGGTGGCAAAGGGGTATACTCAAAGTGCACTCAAAGTTAAACCTGCAGTGGCTTTGAAGTGTGTTCAACCCCTGTAGGCAGAGCTGAATATTTGAATGAGTGGTGTGCACCCCTCACACATTAAAGTGCAATGTCCATAAAAAATAACAGATTAGTACAAAAAAAAGTCTGTATAATATCAAAAACAGTCCAAAAAGATTAAAATGTATTCCACTGAGTAACAGATAATGAATCTTCTGTGACACATCATTGTGGTAATCAGGGACTCTTACCAGATAGAAGGGGCCACTTATCGCTAGGAGATATCTCCAGATCATCCAGAGGAGTTTCATACGGAGGAGAAAAGACTCCAATAGTGTGAATACCACAAAATTTTCTTTTGTTTATTATAGAAAAAAGGGTGCCAGATGGCTAATTAGAAATTTAAAACATATTTGTGCACATATAAAATCCGTTTGCCGCAAACAAACAAAACAGCTGTCCTTCCAGGATCACATTGGGTGCGATGGCTTCAGCGTGTAGCACCGCCCGACAAGTTTCATCACACTTGACGTCTTCCTGGGGCACAGGCGACGGGCTGAGCCATCAATATATATTATAGAACAAAAAGAGAACTAAGCCTTGCTATCAAGTGGCGGCCAAGATGAATGCACCCAAGCCTTCTTCCCATTTTCCACAATCAAAATAGCCAAGCCTCAATTTCGAACAAAGCTGAAGCTAACAGTATAATTAAATAATCGCAAAAGCACTTAGTAATACCAGTTAAGCAAAGTGCTTTTAAATAAATATACAAATATCTAAAATGATAGTAGTAAGGCTGTCATATATACACTGAAAGTTATATGACAAGCGACCTCTAGAGGATATCTTTGGTATTAACTAGTGAGAACATCAAAGAGGTAGAAATAGGAATAAGGCAAAATAAATGTGATAAATACTAAAACAATACATCTTGACAAGTATCACCAGTAAACCCAGTGACAAAATAATTAAAAATAAAATTACATAAAATGGATAAATAAAACAATGGATGTTCAAGCGTTATCAATAAAGGTACTCACCTTGACATCAGCGTTCAAACCAAGAGGTCTAAGACATGTAACTCTATAAATCCAGCTCATCTCGAGCTTAGAAATTTCTCGTCTCCTAGATCCCCCCCCCCTTCCAGTGTAATTTTAACTTGTTGATGCCTACAAAACAAGTGCTAGCCGTATTTTTATTATACACTGCCAGGTAGTGCCTCTCCCCCTGGGTGAGACATCATGTCTAGGCCCTTTGCCTTTTCATCCTGAAGCTGAGCCCAGTTTATGAGTTGATCTGTACGTTTTTGATTTGTTTGCGGCTGTCAGTACATAATCGTGTCCCTTGGAAGGCATTAAGTCTTACCTGCAAAGGACGTATAGTATGTCCAATATACTGAAACCTGCAGGGACAGGTAAGAAGATGTACTACGTTAGAAGTCGAACATAAAAGTCTTAATTTGGAAGACCTGGGCTGTACTATGGGAACATTAACTGAACATGTAGAGCACTTATAAAATCCTGTCATGTTCTAAAATCTGTTTTGTGGTAGGTGGATCACACCTGTTAGGGGCAACCATGTCACGAAGAGACAAGACTGCTCTAAATACCGCACGAGGATGGGGAAGGTTTTACCCAAAACATTGTCATCCTTTAATATATGCCAATGTTTACAGACAAACATTTTTAGTACACGATGTTGGTGAGAATAAGATGTAATGAATAGCATTGAATAATTTGTCGCTGCACTCCCATTAGAAGGTCTATCAGACAGAAGAAGTAGATCTCTATTTATTGTTATAGTGTCCGCCACTGTCTGCTCCAACGTTGTCGCAGTATATCCCTTATTAGTAAACCTTTTATTCAGAACTGAATTATTTTAATGTGTAAAATTTGTTCACATTAATTTATTGCACTGGAATATTCATAGCACATCTTTAAATATTTTATATTTTTATATATTCTTTTGTATTTGCACCATATGAATTGAAATTGTTTTATATCCATTGTGCTATATTGTAGCAGATTAATTTACGTAGTGGAACACAGTATTTATTTATTTTTGGACTTGCACTTTATGGATTGATAGCAGGTTTGAATATTTAGTTTGCAGTAATATGTAGAGATATTTACACAGTGCAGCACAATATTTATATATAATTGCTTGATTTAAACACAACATATGGAAGTGTGACTGGTGGCAGCAGCTGAAAGGTATTATTAAATTTTCTTGCATCAACAGGATGGTTCTTTCAAGGCTTTCAGCCTAATATATTATTGGTAGCTCGCAAGATTTTTATTCATCACATTAAGGCAGTGGCGGCTCATCCATAGGGGTGCCCGGGTGCAAAACCCCAACCCCCAATGGCCCCTTTAAGAAAGAAAAAATTAAAAAATATCCTTTAGCTAAGTGCGCTGTGTTCGGGCGCTAGACACAGTGCACTATTGGAAGCACCACGTCAATGCATCGTGCTGACCAGGTCCCTCCCCTCTCCACTGAACAAAGGAGAAAACTAGGAATGGACGTGCCACCACTACTCTGATCACACAGAAACCAGCATCTTAATAGCACGCATATACACGAGACAAACTGACACGCCCATGCAATCCTTCGTGCTCCCATTTCCATTTGTATTCCTGAAAATATAGCACTTCCCTGCAGACATCTGGTGTCACTGTTGTGTCTGGCTATTCATTAACTGTTTGTCTTGGAGACTTAGCAGCTCCACTCTGGCCAATCCATCATCCACCAGTAACAGTAAGTTGCAGTGCCGTTATTCCAATTTACAGGAACAAGCTCCAGTAAGGACAGCCACCTTTGCATATCTGACAGTCACAGTTCTGATATCAGCCGATCACAAATAGGCTGATATCAGAACTGTGACTGTCAGATATGTAAAGGTGGCTGTCTTTACTGGAGCTTGTACTTAGAGTCTGTATGTCATGCTGCTGCTCTTCTCGCCCCTTCATTCAGGCAGACTTCGTTGGCTGTCTCTTCTGCACATACAGTAACTCATGGCATGGCAACTGCCAGCTACTGTGTGGGACTCTGTGATAAGAAGATTGGTGAGTTTCACAGTAACAGGTTGTTTTAAAATGTGTCAAACTCAAAATGGGCATTCAGGCTGGGAAGAAGTGTGTTCTCTGATGGGGATACTGTGTGTTCTGTGTGTTCTGTGCATGTACTATGTGTTCTGTGCATGTATTGTGTGTTCTGTGTATATATTGTGTGTTCTGTGTATGTATGTACTGTGTCTTCTATGTATGTATTGTGTGTTATATGTAGGTACTGTGTGTTATGTGTATGTACTGTGTGTTCTGTATATTGTATGTACTGTGAGATCTGCATGTACTGTGTGTATTGTATGTACTGTATGTACTGTGTGTTCTGTGTATGTACTGTGTGTATTGTATGTACTGTGTGTTCTCTGTATGCATTGTGTGCTTTGTGTGTACTGCGTGCTCTGTGTATAGTGTGTTCGGGTATTGGGAGCCCTGACAGCAGAGGCAGGTAAGGACCTGGAGGTGTTTGCGCCCCCAAAATGTTTTATCACCAGACGCCACTGCATTAAGGGTATTGTCTTTGCCAAAATAAGATCTGTGTTGAAGTGTTGAAAGCAAATTTACACCGGCCATGGATACCGCCTCTCCCCCTTCCCAAGGAGCAATCTATCACTCTAATCAAGTGGCTAGTCATCAGCCTAGATATCCTAATACTCTCAACCAACGCCCCATGACTAAGGAGGCCACCTTATCAATCACCATATAGGAGACCTCCTCCGCAGTGACCTTGTCCATCAGAACTTCCTCCAAAGGGAGATCAGCATAGATCCCCTAATCGAGATCCAAGAAATCAGAGACCTACCACCCCTGCACAGCAATCAAGGAGTGGCAGACCTCCCTGATATTCACCTTATCAACAATATGACTATCATGGTCCCCCCCAACACTAGGTTTTCCCAGGGCAGGGACAATCACGTCCAATAGAACAAAGAGAGGAGTCAGAGGGGGGAGGGGATAAAAAAGAAAAAGGGAATAATAATTGGAGAAGGAATATATAATCTTAGTTGAATGGTTCTGACTCCAAACTGAGACGTTAATTTTAGATAAAGGTTTAAAGTCCCCCCACCCCTGAAAAAACGTAGGTTCCAAACGTATATCGATATTTATAAATATATACGGAAACTTAATGTAAAGCATTATATACTATAAAATCCAATTAAGACCACTAGGAACATCCCCAGTGATGTTCAACATTCAAAAATGTTGAATGCATCTCTTTTTAATCCCCCGGGGGGGAATAGTCCCCTCATTACAAGTTTTTAGGGACATTCTCCTTAGAGATTTGATAACCTAAGGTTGGAATGTCTAAAGAACTACAGGAAGGCCTTGACCAATTGTGTTTGCAAATTAGTTATTCAACCCACCCAAAAAAGGGGGAGGGATTGTTATTCTAGACAAACACGATTATATGATGGAATTGGATAAGATAGTGGTTTATGTATACGAAAGAATTAGAGTGAAATGTTGACAGAGGCCATGTTTTAGGGATAGTTAATAAAAAAGAAAAAGCCCTTTTAATCCAGGTAGCGCCCTGCACCTCGGTTATTTACTAACTTCCAAAGATCCATAAGGCTCCTGTCCACCCACCTGGTCATCCTATCTTGAGTGGCATAGACTCTATTATTTCACAGAGGGAGAAGTATATTGATTACTATCTCCAACCACTCGTTAGGTCTCTTCCATCTTATATTAAGGACAGTAGACATGAAATTAACTTAAAAAAGAATTGTAACTTCAGAGAATGCTTTTGGTTAGTAACAGCAAATGCTACATCCCTTTATACTATTATCCCACATCACTGGGGTGTTTCTTCTGTAGAATTTTATCTTGAGAGAGACTCAACTCTAACATCTCTACAACGATTATAGATAATAGATCTGTTAAAATTCACGGCTACGCGTAATTATTTTTGGTTAAGGTATCCATCTTTCCTTCAGAACAGAGACGTGGCTTTGGGGGCTAAATTTGGGGGCTAAATTATGGGAAAATGAGAGGAGGACGTCATATATGCCCAAGAGCGACCAGAACTGGTCCTTTGGGCAAGGTACATTGATGACATCCTCCTCCTTTGGAATGGTTCCTGGAAATCTCAAACCTACTTATTGGAATTCTTTTAGCCCCAGGGACAACTGCCATCATCAGTCTTGGTTGAACACGGTTCCCAAGAGCCAATATATGCGCTTGCAATGAAATTGCAGTAGAACTTCAGATTTAGAGGTGCAAGCTGCAGTTCTGACCGAAAGGTTTACTAATAAGGAATATTCGGTGTGGGAGTACTGAGGACAGTAATCACCCCACAGGTGCAGGCAGAGGTGGTGTGAGGACATCATGCGGGACCGGGAGGTGGAAGGCTGACAGGGAGAGGTAGCGGGTAAGTAAAGTGCAGACCGGAGGAGAGAGTGTGAGGCTGATCAGTGAGTGGCGGCACTGAAGGTGACTGACTGCTAGTGTCCGATTACAAGGGAAAGCTGACAGAGACACAAACTACAAAACCTGACTGACAGTGTATGTGAGTAACTGAGTATTGTTGGTACCTGAGTATTGTGTGTACTTGTGTATTGTGTGTACCTGTGTATTGTGAGTACCTGGGTCCACAAGTACACGTGGTCTGCAAGTACCCGTGTATTGTCTTGTTGAGTACCTTTGTAGTGTATTGTTGAGTATTGGTGTCAGGAAGCTAGTTGTTAGGTAATTTGGACAGGGTATAATCCCCAATCCTCATTAAATTGGTAGGTACAATGCCAGCCCGGTGTGGAGATGTGAATCAGTGTACATCTTGCGTACACTTTCCTTGATTATCTGATTGAGGCCGAATACTGCTGTGCAAAATGTAAACACATTTTTTCCCTGGAAGCCTAGGTTCTGAATCTAGGGAAGCAACTGTCAGCACTAAGAAGATACTCCATACTAAAGGAGAGCAGGAAACGTACCCGGCAGGGGCCAGCACAGAGGTGGGTGGAGACAAAGAGTTGGAGACCCCAGAAAAGAGTAGATGGGCGACAGTCAGTAAGGATAGAGGGGGAAGTGCCAGGGAGGCCAATCCAGGGCTGGAGCATCCCAATAAGTACTCTCTATTAAGTGACATTGGTGAAATCAGTCAGTGACCAGCACTGCTGGAGCTGAGGGACTCTTCTAGCTGCCAGGGGAAGAACCCCTCCAGTGAGAGTGGGGGGAAGCGAAGGGAAAGGATAGACAGATTCTGGTGGTAGGGGACTCAATTCTTAGAAGGACAGAGAGGGCAATCTGTGACAAAGACCTGAAGTGCCAAACTGTATGCCGTCTACCGGGCACTCGGGTTTGGCACATCACGGATCTGGTGGACAGATTACTGGGAGGGGCTGGGGAAGACCCGGCTGTCATGGTACATGTTGGCACCAATGACAAAGAAATAAAGAGTTACTAGATCTACTGATTACCAACAATACAGACCTAAACACGGATGTGGAAATACGGGGCAATTTAGGAAACAGCGATCACAGGTCACTTGGCTTCAGTATAAATCACACAAATAGGAAACATAAAGGGAATACAAAGACACTGAATTTCAAAAGAGCCAACTTCCCTAAAGTATGAACCTTGCTAGAAGGCATAAATTGGAATGAAATCTTAGAAACAAAGAACATGGAGAGATGGGTTCGCTTTAAGAGCATATTAAATAAGGGCATTAGCCAGTGCATCCCATTGGGTATTAAATTTCAAAGAGTGAACAAAAGTCCTGGATGGCTTAACTCCAATGTAAAAATGCACATAAAAGCAAAGGAGAAGGCCTTCAAAAAATACAAGGTTGAGGGATCATCATCAGCATTCAGACTTTATAAAGAATGCAGCAAGAAATGTAAGGTGCAATTAGGGAGGCTAAGATTGAATACGAAAGACACATAGTGGAGGAGAGCAAAAAAAATCCCAAGAAATTCTTTATGTATGTAAACGGTAAAAAGGGAAAACGGGCCATATTGGCCCCATAAAGAATGAGGATGGTTACAAAGGATGAGGAAATGGCGAAGGTATTGAATTTATTCTTCTGTCTTCGCAAGGGAATCGGGGGGGCTTTAGTAACCAAAACTGCAGTGCTTATCCTCATGACATGTCACAAGAAGCACCCTCATGGCTAACAGAGGACAAAATTAGAATTAGACTTGGGAAACTTAACATTAATAAATCACCAGGACCGGGTGGCTTGCACTCAAGGAACTCAGTCAAGTAATTGCCAGACCATTGTGCCTAATTTTTACTGACAGTCTACAGACTGAAATGGTACCAGCGGATTGGAGAAAAGCCAATGTAGCACCAATAATTAAAAAGGGCCCAAAATGCATCCCTGGGAATTACAGACCAGTTAGCCTAACATCAATAGTATGCAAACTCTTGGAGGGGATGATAAGGGACTATATACAAGATTTTAGTAATAAAAACTGTATCATTAGTAATCAGCATGGATTCATGAAGAATCGTTCTTGCCAAACCAATCTATTAACCTTCTACGAGGAAGTGATTTGCCATCTAGATAAAGGAAGGCCTTTAGACTTGGTGTATCTGGATTTTGCAAATGCATTTGATACAGTTCCCCATAAACGTTTACTGTACAAAATAAGGTCCGTTGGCATGGACCATAGGGTGAGTACATGGATTGAAACCTGGCTACAGGGGCAAGATCAGAGGATGGTGATAAATGGGGAATACTCGGAATGGTCAAGGGTGGGTAGTGGGGTCCCACAGGGTTCTGTGCTGGGACCAATCCTTTTTAATTTATTCATAAATGACCTGGAGGATGGGGTAAACAGTTCAATCTCTGTATTAGTGGACAATACTAAGCTAAGCAGGGCAATAACTTCTTTGCGGGATGTGGAAATCTTGCAAGAAGATCGGAACAAATCAATGGGGTGGGCAACTACCTGGCAAATGAGGTTTATTTAATGTGGAAAAATCTAAAATAATGCATTTGGGTGGCAAAAATATGAATGCAATCTATACACTAGGGGGAGATCCTCTGGGGGAATCTAAGATGGTAAAGGGGGTCCTAGTAGATGATAGGCTCAGCTATGGCATGCAATGCCAAGCTGCTGCTAACAAAGCAAACAGAATATTGGCATGCATTAAAAAATGAATCAACTCCAGCGATAAAGCTATAATTCTCCCATTCTACAAGACTCTGGTCCGGCCAACTGCTTTCCAGTTCTGGGCACCTTGCTTCAGGAAGGATGTACTGAAAAAGAAGAGCAACAAAGCTAATAAAGGGTCTGGAGGATATTAGTTATGAAGAAAGGTTGCGAGCACTTGTTAAGATACAGAATATCCGGAATTTGGAATTATGAATCTTCTGGAAGACTCCTGTAGAGTTCCCCCTTATATTGAACTGTTTGCTTCTAAAAAATATATTTTAAAAAGAATGTTCCAACTCTTAGGTATTAGGCAATCCTGCCGTGTTGAAGGAATTGCAATGTGTTGCCAAGTGATGTGTATACTAGTTGGATGTACATCACCCTTTTCTGGGACAGAGCTATTATTACAAAAAGTCCCTTTTGGATGAACCCCTCTTGTGTAATCATAAGATTGATATAGTATGACAAGTAAAATTATTCATAACCCAGAGGTCAAGATGACCATATGTAATGTAGAAATAATTAGCTAAGCATGACTTGTGCTTTGAGACCATGCCATACATATACAATCATTTTGTGATTTTTTTATAAAAGCTGAAGTGATATTTGTATTGGGGCCACACCCCATTGAGTTGTGGTCCAGTGTACGCTGTATCCATATGTATTATTCTTAGGTAACCCACTAATTGCAAAGAATGCTACTGGATCATTGGTGTCATTCATTTCAAGGAACAAACCTAATGGTTGAACTTAACACACTGAACTTACTCTCTCTGGAGAAGAGATACTTGAGATGGGATATGATTTAAATTTACAAATACCGACCGTACTAGTGACCCAACAATAGAGATAAAACGGAAGGGAGTTTAACAAGACATCTAGCCACTCATTAAAGTTAGAAGAAAAGAGGTTTTAACCATAAACTACATAGAGGGTTCTTTACCCTAATAGCGGCCAGGATGTGGAATTCCCTTCCACAGGCAGTGGCCTCAGCGGGGGGCATCGATAGTTTCAAAAAACTATTAGATAAGCACCCGAATGACCACAATATACAGGGATATACACGGTAATACTGACTTATAATCACACACTGGTTGGACTTGATGGACTTTTGTCTTTTTTTAACCTCACCTACTATGTAACCTTAATCGGTGTACTTCATCACATATTGATTTGCGCGATTGTTTTTTTTGTATGTATTTTTGCCTTGTTTATATCACATGGTCAATCGCAGCAGTCTCTACTTTATATAATTTCTGTCCTCATTTAGTGCAGTACATTCCCTTTGTTTTTTGTGCTGCTAATCTATGCCTTTCTGTAAAAGTGTTACAAGGCACCCTACAACAGTTTTGCAATTAATAATGGGCAGATAGAGAAATGTTAGCAGTGAGCTATGGTTTTTGGCACAGGTGGAAGGAACATATAATTTGCTTTACCACTTACTATTTTAAGGTACTGAGCACAGAGAGGTGGAGCAAGCAGAGCAGATGACCAAGCCAGATGGGATGAGGCAGTCAACCAGAGGAGATGAGAGCCCAAGGAAGATGCAGATGATTTCCCGATGGTTGTTAAAATTGAAGTGGACTTTTATCTGAGAATTTCCTTATGACCAGGAAGAGGACAAGGGACTTATCAATGTAGGTTGAATAACTGTTTAGTACATTTATTGCATACAAATTGCACAAGTTTGTTTTGGAGCTGTGGTAAGATTAACTAGTTGCTGACCACCGGCCGTCAAATGACGGCCAGGCGGCGCATCTCTTGTGGTGGGAGGGCATCATATGACATCCTCCCGTTTAAACAGGCAATACACGCAATCGTGCGCGCGCATCCCTGTTCCTTCGGTGGCGTTATGTCACGGAGACACCGCTCGCCACCGGGGGGTGAACAGCCATTGGGCATGGCTGTTTACCACGTGATTGGCCGTGATGAAGTCACGGCCGATCGCAGATGGTTACACCCTCACTGTGCACAGCGCATGCGCACGAGCATGCTGCGCGTGCACGTCGGTGGTGGCGTGTTCCCCGGAACACTGCTCGTCACCAACGCTGGTAAACAGCCATTGGTTGGCTGTTTACCCAGGTGATCAGCTGTGATCCTTTAACAGCCGATCACTAAATGTAAACAAACCGCGGTAACGAGATGTTACCGGGTTCTCCTCCTCACACACCGATCATGTGTGAGGAGGAGATTGTGGTAACATCTCGTTACCGCTTACAGTACACACAAATCACACTGATTGCCCCCAATAAAGAGGAACGGTCACCACCCATCATAGTACCTATCACTCACAGTCCATCATAGTACCTGTCACTCACAGTCCATCAGCGTACTGAAGTACCTGTCACAGTCCATCAGAGTATCAGAGTACCTGTCACAGTCTATCAGAGTACCTGAGCACCTGTCACAGCCCATCAGAGTACCCGAGTACCTGTCACAGTACATCCGAGTACCCGAGTACCTGTCACAACCCATCAGAGTACCCCAGAACCTGTCACAGGCCATCAGAGCACCCGAGTACCTGTCAAAGTCCATCAGAGTGCCCGAGTACCTGTCACAGCCCATCAGAGAACCCGAGTACCCGTCCCAGTTCATCTGAGTACCCGAATATCTGTCACAGTTCATCTGAGCACCTGAGTACCTGTCCCAGTCCATCTGAGTACCCGAGTACCTGTCACAGCCCATCGGAGAACCCGAGTACCCGTCCCAGTTCATCTGAGTACCCGAATATCTGTCACAGTTCACCTGAGTACCTGTCCCAGTCCATCTGAGTACCCGAGTACCTGTTACAGCCCATCAGAGTACCTGTCACAGCCCATCAAAGTACCCAAGTACCAGTCACAGCCCATTAGATTACCCAAGTACCTGTCACAGTCCATCAGAGTACCCAAGTACCTGTCACAGTCTATCAGAGTACCCGAGTACCTGTCACAGCCCATCAGAGTACCCGAGTACATGTCCCAGTCCATCTGAGTACCCGAGTACCTGTTACAGCCCATCAGAATACCCGAGTACCTGTCCCAGTCCACCTGAGTACCCGAGTACCTGTCCCAGTTAATCTGAGCACCTGAGTACCTGTCCCAGTCCATCTGAGTACCCGAGTACCTGTCACAGCCCATCTGAGTACCCGAGTACCTGTCCCAGTCCATCTGAGTACCCAAGTACCTGTCACAGTCCATCAGAGTACCCGAGTACCTGTCACAGTTCAACAGAGTACCCGAGTACCTGTCACAGCCCATCAGATTACCCGAGTACCTGTCACAGTCCATCAGAGTACCCAAGTACCTGTCACAGTTCAACAGAGTACCCGAATACCTGTCACAGTTCATCTGAGCACCCGAGTACCTGTCTCAGTTCATCTGAGTACCCGAATATCTGTCACAGTTCACCTGAGTACCTGTCCCAGTCCATCTGAGTACCCGAGTACCTGTTACAGCCCATCAGAGTACCTGTCACAGCCCATCAAAGTACCCAAGTACCAGTCACAGCCCATTAGATTACCCAAGTACCTGTCACAGTCCATCAGAGTACCCAAGTACCTGTCACAGTCTATCAGAGTACCCGAGTACCTGTCACAGTCCATCAGAGTACCTGTCACAGTCCATCTGAGTATCCGAGTACCTGTCACAGCCCATCAAAGTACCCAAGTACCTATCACAGCCCATCAGTGTACCCGAGTACCTGTCACAGTCCATCAGAGTACCCAAGTACCTGTCCCAGTCCATCTGAGTACCCGAGTACCGGTCACAGCCCATCAGAGTACCCGAGTACCTGTCACAGTCCATCAGAGTACCCAAGTACCTGTCACAGCCCATCAGATTACCCGAGTACCTGTCACAGTCCATCAGAGTACCCAAGTACCTGTCACAGTTCAACAGAGTACCCGAATACCTGTCACAGTTCATCTGAGCACCCGAGTACCTGTCCCAGTTCATCTGAGTACCCGAATATCTGTCACAGTTCACCTGAGTACCTGTCCCAGTCCATCTGAGTACCCGAGTACCTGTTACAGCCCATCAGAGTACCTGTCACAGCCCATCAAAGTACCCAAGTACCAGTCACAGCCCATTAGATTACCCAAGTACCTGTCACAGTCCATCAGAGTACCCAAGTACCTGTCACAGTCTATCAGAGTACCCGAGTACCTGTCACAGCCCATCAGAGTACCCGAGTACATGTCCCAGTCCATCTGAGTACCCGAGTACCTGTTACAGCCCATCAGAATACCCGAGTACCTGTCCCAGTCCACCTGAGTACCCGAGTACCTGTCACAGTTAATCTGAGCACCTGAGTACCTGTCCCAGTCCATCTGAGTACCCGAGTACCTGTCACAGCCCATCTGAGTACCCGAGTACCTGTCCCAGTCCATCTGAGTACCCAAGTACCTGTCACAGCCCATCAGAGTACCCGAGTACCTGTCACAGTCCATCTGAGTACCCCTCACAGTCCATCTGAGTACCCGAGTACCTGTCACAGTCCATCAGAGTACCTGTCACAGTCCATCTGAGTATCCGAGTACCTGTCACAGCCCATCAAAGTACCCAAGTACCTATCACAGCCCATCAGTGTACCCGAGTACCTGTCACAGTCCATCAGAGTACCCAAGTACCTGTCCCAGTCCATCTGAGTACCCGAGTACCGGTCACAGCCCATCAGAGTACCCGAGTACCTGTCACAGTCCATCAGAGTACCCAAGTACCTGTCACAGCCCATCAGATTACCCGAGTACCTGTCACAGTCCATCAGAGTACCCAAGTACTTGTCACAGTTCAACAGAGTAGCCGAATACCTGTCACAGTTCATCTGAGCACCCGAGTACCTGTCCCAGTCCATCTGAGTACCCGAGTACCTGTCCCAGTTCATCTGAGCACCTGAGTACCTGTCCCAGTCCATCTGAGTACCCGAGTACCTGTCACAGCCCATCAGAGTACCCGTCACAGTCCATCTGAGTACCCGAGTACCTGTCACAGCCTATCAAAGTACCCAAGTACCAGTCACAGCCCATCAGATTACCCAAGTACCTGTCACAGTCTATCAGAGTACCCAAGTACCTGTCACAGCCCATCAGAGTACCCGAGTACATGTCCCAGTCCATCTGAGTACCCGAGTACCTGTTACAGCCCATCAGAATACCCGAGTACCTGTCCCAGTCCACCTAAGTACCCGAGTACCTGTCACAGTTAATCTGAGAACCTGAGTACCTGTCCCAGCCCATCAGAGTACCCGAGTACCTGTCACAGCCCATCAGAGTACCCGAGTACCTGTCCCAGTCCATCTGAGTACCCAAGTACCTGTCACAGTCCACCTGAGTACCCGTCACAGTCCATCAGAGTACCCGAGTGCCTGTCACAGCCCATGAAAGTACCCGAGGACCTGTGCCCATCCATCATAGTACCTGTCACTCACAGTCCATCATAGTACCTGTCACTCACAGTCCCTCAGAGTACCCAAGTACCTGTCACAGTCCATCAGAGTACCCGGGTACCTGTCACAGTCCATCAGAGTACCCGAGTACTTGTCACAGTCGATCAGAGTACCCGAGTACCCGTCACAGCCCATCAGAGAACCCGAGTAACTGTCCCAGTCCATCTGAGTACCCGAGTACCTGTCCCAGCCCATCAGAGTACCCGAGTACCTGTCACAGTCCATCCGAGTACCGGTCACAGTCCATCAGAGTACCCAAGTACCTGTCACAGCCCATCAGATTACCCGAGTACCTGTCACAGTCCATCAGAGTACCCAAGTACCTGTCACAGTTCAACAGAGTACCCGAGTACCTGTCACAGCCCATCAGAGTACCCGAGTACCTGACCCAGTCCATCTGAGTACCCAAGTACCTGTTACAGCCCATCAGAATACCCGAGTACCTGTCCCAGTCCACCTGAGTACCCGAGTACCTGTCACAGTCCATGAGAGTACCGAGTACCTGTCACATTCCATCAGAGTACCCGAGTACCTGTCCCAGTCCATCTGAGTACCCGAGTACCTGTTACAGCCCATCAGAATACCCGAGGACCTGTCACAGCCCATCAGAATACCTAAGTACCTGTCACAGTCCATCAGAGTATCCGAGTACGTGTCACAGTCCATCAGAGTACCTGAGTACCTGTCACAGTCCATCAGAGTACCTGAGCACCTGTCACAGCCCATAAGAGTACCTGAGTACCTGTCCCAGTCCATCTGAGTACCCGAATACTTGTCACAGTTAATCTGAGTACCCGAGTACCTGTCACAGTCCATCTGAGTATCCATCACAGTCCATCTGAGTAC
Source organism: Lithobates pipiens (assembly GCF_037356315.1). Classification (NCBI taxonomy): domain Eukaryota; kingdom Metazoa; phylum Chordata; class Amphibia; order Anura; family Ranidae; genus Lithobates; species Lithobates pipiens. The sequence continues at coordinate 200,063,903 of NW_027507748.1, forward strand.
CCGAGTACCTGTCACAGCCCATAAAAGTACCCGAGGACCTGTGCCCGCCCATCATAGTACCTGTCATTCACAGTCCATCATAGTACCTGTCACTCACAGTCCATCAGAGTACCCAAGTACCTGTCACAGTCCATCAGAGTACCCAAGTACCTGTCACAGCCCATCAGAGTACCCGAGTATGTGTCACAGCCCATCAGAGCACCCGAGTATCTGTCACAGCCCATCAGAGTACCCGAGTACCTGTCACAGCCCATCAGAGTACCCGAGTACCTGTCACAGCCCATCAGAGTACCCAAGTACCTGTTACAGCCCATCAGAATATCCGAGTACCTGTCACAGTCCATCAGAGTACCCGAGAAACTGTCACAGTCCATCAGAGTACCCGAGTACCTGTCACAGCCCATCAGAGTACCCGAGTACCTGTCACAGCCCATCAGAGTACCTGAGTACCTCTCACAGTCCATCTGAGTACCCGACACAGTCCATCTGAGTACCCGAGTGCCTGTCACAGTCCACCAGAGTACCTGACCCAGTCCATCAGAGTACCTGAGTACCTGTCACAGTCCATCAGAGAATCTGATTACCTGTCACAGTCCATCAGAGTACCTGAGTACCTGTCACAGTCCATCTGAGTACCCGAATACCTGTCACAGTTAATCTGAGCACCTGAGTACCTGTCCCAGTTTATCTGAGTACCCGAGTACCTGTCACAGCCCATCAGAGTACCCGAGTACCTGTCATAGTCCATCTGAGTACCTGTCAAAGCCCATCAAAGTACCCGAGGAACTGTGCCCGCCCATCATAGTACCTTTCACTCACAGTCCATCATAGTACCCGTCACTCACAGTCCATCAGAGTACCCAAGTACCTGTCACAGTCCATAAGAGAACCCGAGTACCGGTCACAGCCCATTAGAGTACCCGAGTACCTGTCACAGCCCATCAGAGTACCCGAGTACCTTTCACAGTCCATCTGAGTATCCGAGTACCTTTCACAGTCCATCAAAGTACCCAAGTACCTGTCACAGCCCATTAGAGTACCCGAGTACCTGTCACAGTCCATCCGAGTACCTGTCACAGTCCTTCCGAGTACCTGTCACAGCCCATCAAAGTACCCGAGTACCTGTCACAGCCCATCAGAGCACCCGAGTTCTTGTCACAGCCCATCAGAATACCTGAGTACCTTTCACAGCCCATCAGAATACCTGAGTACCTTTCACAGCCCATCAGAGTATCCGAGTACCTGTCACAGCCCATCAGAGTACCCGAGAACCTGTCACAGTCCATCCAAGTATCCGAGTATCTGTTACAGCCCATCAGAATACCCGAGTACCTGTCACAGCTCATCTGAGTACCCGTGTACATGTCACTGTCCATCAGAGTACCCGAGTACCTGTCCCATTCCATCTGAGTACCTGAGTACCTGTTACAGCCCATCTGAGTACCTGAGTACCTGTCCCAGTCCATCTGAGTACCTGAGTACCTGTCACAGTTAATCTGAGCACCTGAGTACCTGTCCCAGTCCATCTGAGTACCTGAGAACCTGTCACAGTCCATCAGAATACCTGTCACAGTCCACCTGAGTTTCTGAGTACCTGTCACAGCTCATCAAAGTGCCCGAGTACCTATCACAGCCCATCAGATTACCCGAGTACCTATCACAGCCCATCAGATTACCCGAGTACCTGTCACAGTCCATCAGAGTACCTAAGTACCTGTTACAGCCCATCAGAGTACCTGAGTACCTGTCACAGTCCATCAGAGAATCCGAGTACCTGTCACCGTCCATCAGAGTACCCGAGTACCTGTCACAGTCCATCAGAGTACCCGAGTACCTGTCACAGTCCTTCCGAGTACCTGTCACAGCTCATCAAAGTACCTGAGTACCTGTCACAGCCCATCAGAGTACCCGAGTTCTTGTCACAGCCCATCAGAATACCTGAGTACCTGTCACAGCCCATCAGAGTATCTTCGTACCTGTCACAGCCCATCAGAGTACCCGAGTCCCTGTCCCAGTCCATCTGAGTAACCGAGTACCTGTCACAGCCCATCAGAATACCCGAGTACCTGTCACAGCCCATCAGAGTACCCGAGTACCTGTTACAGTCCATCAGAGTACCCGAGTACCTGTCCCATTCCATCAGAGTACCCGAGTACCTGTTACAGCCCATCAGAGTACCTGAGTACCTGTCACAGTTAATCTGAGCACCTGAGTACCTGTCCCAGTCTATCTGAGTACCAGAGTACCTGTCACAGCCCATCAGAGTACCCAAGTACCTGTCACAGTCCATCAGAGTACCCATCATAGTCCATCTGAGTATCCGAGTACCTGTCACAGCCCATCAAAGTACCCGAGGAACTGTGCCCGCCCATCATAGTACCCGCCACTCACAGTCCATCAGAGTACCCAAGTACCTGTCACAGTCCATCAGAGTACCCAAGTACCTGTCACAGTCCATCTGAATATCCGAGTACCTGTAACAGCCCATCAAAGTACCCGAGTACCTGTCACAGCCCATTAAAGTACCCGAGTACCTGTCACAGTCCATCCGAGTACCTGTCACAGTCCTTCCGAGTACCTGTCACAGCTCATCAAAGTACCTGTCCCAGTCCATCTGAGTAACCGAGTACCTGGTACAGCCCATCAGAATACCCGAGTACCTGTCACAGCCCATCAGAGTACCCGAGTACCTGTTACAGTCCTTCCGAGTACCCGAGTACCTGTCACAGCCCATCAAAGTACCCAAGTACCTGTCACAGCCCATCAGAGTACCTGAGTTCTTGTCACAGCCCATCAGAATACCTGAGTACCTGTCACAGCCCATCAGAGTATCTGAGTACCTGTCACAGCCCATCAGAATACCCGAGTACCTGTCACAGTCCATCAGAGTACCCGAGTACCTGTCACAGTCCATCAGAGTACCCGAGTACCTGTCACAGCCCATCAGAGTATCCGAGTACCTGTCCCAGTACATCTGAGTACCTGAGTACCTGTCACAGTTAATCTGAGTACCTGTCCCAGTCCATTCGAGTACCCGAGCACCTGTCACAGTCCATCAGAGTACCCGTCACAGTCCATCTGAGTACCCGAGTACCTGTCACAGCCCATCAAAGTACCAGAGGACCTGTGCCCACCCTTCATGGTACCTGTCACTTACAGTCCATCATAGTACCTGTCACTCACAGTCCATCAGCGTACCGAAGTACCTGTCACAGTCCATCAGAGTATCCAAGTACCTGTCACAGTCCATCAGCGTACCTGAGTGCCTGTCACAGTCCATCAGAATACCCGAGTACCTATCACAGTCCATCCGAGTACCTGTCACAGCCCAGCAGAGTACCCGAGTACCTGTCACAGTCCATCCGAGTACATGTCACAGTCCATCCGAGTACCTGTCACAGCCCACCAGAGTACCTGAGTACCTGTCACAGCCCATCAGAGTACCCGGGTACCTTTCACAGCCCATCAACATCCCCGAGTACCTGTCACAGTTCATCTGAGTACCTATCACCGCCCTTCGGAGTACCCAAATACCAGTCACCAGGCCATCAGAGGACCTGTCACCAGGCCATCAGAGCACCCAAGTACCTGTCACCAGGCCATTAGAGTACTCAAGTACTTGTCACCAGGCCATCAGAGAACCTGTCACCAGGCCATCAGAGTACCCCAGTACCTGTCACCAGGCCATCAGAGTACCCCAGTACCTGTAACCAGGCCATCAGAGTACCTGAGTACCTGTCACCAGGCCATCAGAGTACTCAAGTACCTGTCACCAGCCCATCAGAGTACCAGAGTACCTATCTGCAGCCCATCAGAGTACCTGAATACTTATTTGCAGCCCATGCCTCATAGAATATACGTTGGGGTGCTTACCCACAAAATGACCCAATTTTGGAAAGCAATTTCATTGTCCTGGTGCTCCAGGACCTTCAAAAGTGTGATGTACTACTTCAATGTTCGGCCTCTGTATGTGGACAGGCTGTGTAAAAGTCCTACACATGTTGTATCGCCATACTCGGGAGAAGTAGCAGAATGTGTTTTGGGGTGTAATTTTTGCTATATACATGCTATGTGTTAGAAATATTGTATAAATTGACAACTTTGTGTAAAAAAAAATGCGTTTTCATTTTTTCCCACATTTTCCAAAAACTTCTGGAAAAAAATGAACCATTCAAAAGACTCATTATGCCTCACAGATTATACAGTGCCTTGCGAAAGTATTCGGCCCCATTGAACTTTTCAACCTTTTGCCACATTTCAGGCTTCAAACATAAAGATATAACATTTTAATTTTTTTTGAAGAATCACCAACAAGTGGGACACAATTGTGAAGTGGAACGAAATCTATTGGATAATTTAAACTTTTTTAGCAAATAAAAAACTGAAAAGTGGTGCGTGCAAAATTATTCGGCCCCTTTACTTTCAGTGCAGCAAACTCACTCCAGAAGTTCAGCAAGGATCTCTGAATGATCCAATGTTGTCCTAAATGACTGATGGTGATAAATAGAATCCACCTGTGTGTAATCAAGTCTCTGTATAAATGCAACTGCTCTGTGATAGTCTCAGGGTTCTATTGAAAGCGCAGAGAGCATCATGAAGACCAAGGAACACACCAGGCAGGTCCGCAATACTGTTGTGGAGAAGTTAAAAGCCGGATTTGGATACAAAAAGATTTCCCAAGCTTTAAACATCCCAAGGAGCACTGTGCAAGCGATCATTTTGAAATGGAAGGAGTATTAGACCACTGCAAATCTACCAAGACCTGGCCGTCCCTCTAAACTTTCAGCTCAGACAAGGAGAAGACTGATCAGAGATGCAGCCAAGAGGCCCATGATCACTCTGGATGAACTGCAGAGAACTACAGCTGAGGTGGGAGAGTCTGTCCATAGGACAACAATCAGTCGTACACTGCACAAATCTGACCTTTATGGAAGAGTGGCAAGAAGAAAGCCATTTCTCAAAGATATCCATAAAAAGTCTCGTCCAAAGTTTGCCACAAGCCACCTGGGAGACACACCAAACATGTGGAAGAAGGTGCTCTGGTCAGATGAAACCAAAATCGAACTTTTTGTCCTCAATGCAAAACAATATGTTTGGCGTAAAAGCAACACAGCTCATCACCCTCAACACACCATCCCCACTGTCAAACATGGTGGTGGCAGAATCATGGTTTGGGCCTGCTTTTCTTCAGCAGGGACAGGGAAGATGGTTAAAATTGAGGGGAAGATGGATGCGGCCAAATACAGGACCATTCTGGATGAAAACCTGTTGGAGTCTGCAAAAGACCTGAAACTGGGACGGAGATTTACCTTCCAACATGACAATGATCCCAAACATACAGCAAAATCTACAAAGGAATGGTTCACAAATAAACGTATCCAGGTGTTAGAATGGCCAAGTCAAAGTCCAGACCTGAATCCAATCGAGAATCTGTGGAAAGAGCTGAAAACTGCTGTTCACAAACGCTCTCCAACCAACCTCACTGAGCTCGAGCTGTTTTGCAAGGAAGAATGGGCAAGAATTTCAGTCTCTCGATGTGCAAAACTGATAGAGACATACCCCAAGGGACTTGCAGCTGTAATCGCAGCAAAAGGTGGCTCTACAAAGTATTAAAGCAAGGGGGCCGAATAATTTTGCACGTCCCACTTTTCATTTTTTTATTAGTTAAAAAAGTTTCAAAAATCCAATAGATTTCGTTCCACTTCACAATTGTGTCCCACTTGTTGGTGATTCTTCACAAAAAATAAAAATGTTTTATCTTTATGTTTGAAGCCTGAAATGTGGCAAAAGGTTGAAAAGTTCAAGGGGGCCGAATACTTAAGCAAAGGCACTGTATGTTGGGTTGTTAGCTTTCCAAAATGGGGTCATTTTATGGGAAATTCCATTGTCCTGGTACTCCAGGGCCTTCAAAAATGTAATAAGTGGCTGTGAAATGAGATGTGTCACTTCAATGTTGGTGCTCTGTATGTGGCCATGCTTTGTAAAAGTCTCACACATGTGGCCATACTCGGGAAGAGTAGCAGAATGTATTTTGGGGTGTAATTTGTTGTATGCATATGCTGTGTGTAGAAATAACCTGATAATATGACAATTTTGTAAAAAAAAAATTATAAAAAAAACTTCATTTTGCAAAGAATTGTGGGAAAAAATTACAACTTAAAAAAACTCACCATGCTACTTACTTAATACCTTTGAATGTCTACTTTCTAGAAAGGGGTAATTTCAGGGGTATTTGTACTTTCCTGACTTGTTAGTGTCTCAAGAAATGAGATACACCTGATGTACTGAAGGCCTGATCAGATGTGATCAATTTTCAGTGATTGGCACCATAGTTTGTAGACTGTATAACTTTCACAAAGACCAAATAATATACACTGATATGGGTTATTTTTACCAAAGATATGTAGCAGTATAAATTTTGGCCAAAATTTATGAATAAAAATGACTAATTAGCAGAATTTTATGACAGAAACAAAGAAAAGGGTATTTTTTTCACAAAATTTAAATTTTTTTAAATTTATAGCACAAAAAATAAAAAACCCACTAGTGATTAAATACCACTAAAAGAAAGCTCTATTTGTGTGGAAAAAAGGACGCCAGTTTCATATGGGTACAGTGTTGCATGACTGGGTAATTGTCATTCAAACTGTGAGAGCGATGAAAGCTGAAAATTGGTCTGGTCAGGAAGGGGGTATAAGTGCACTGTATTGAGGTGGTTAAGCATGCAGCCAAGACTCATTGGCCTGTTCCTGTTTATTCAGTGTAAGCTGTTGACCTTCAACTACCAGAGCTTAGTATTGGGCCCCTTTAACACTTGTGCGACCTGAAAGTCGCACAATTTTGAGGTGACTTGAAGCAATGCCTGTGTAATCTTGAGGTCTATGGACCTCAAGTTGCATCAAAGTCAGACCAAACTAGTGCAGGGACTGCTTTGAAGTTGCACAAATATGAAAAGTACTCATTGGAAATCATGGGATATGACTTGTCATGCGACTTTGCAGTACTAAGTTGCAGGACAAGTCACACAAATGTGAAAGGGGCCTTATTTGACTTTCTTGGGATATTGTGAATAGGAGTGAATGTTACATAAAGAAATACATAAGAAACTTTATGTATTTTGATGTCCAGTAAAGTGTTTGTTTTATGCTTTTTATCAAAAATGCTCTTGTTGTGTCTGTTCTTTATAAATAATCACTAGATATTTTTGTGACTGTACAGTATACCTGCATTTTTAGTATATTGTGCTGCAACAATTAAGAGCTAATCTGCTCAAGCGTATGCAGTCTCTTGCTTTTAAAAAATGTTGTTGTTGCGCACTGTTATTAGATTAATATTTATATTCTAATAACTGCCTTATATTTTCCACATTCGATACATTCCAACCTCATTTGACTTTAAGCGATGTGTACATGCTCCTACTCACTCTGATGGCAACACCCTCAACCTTATATTTTCCTACCTATGCACTCCGAGCATTCTCTACAACAATCCTTTTCCTTCTTACTGAACACCACGCTAGTTTCGCTTTCTCCCTGTTTACCACCTCCTTTCCTTCCAACCACCTAATGATTACCTGTTGAAACCTTTGCCACTTCAACGCTTTTTTCTCTATTCTGCTTCTGACCACCTCAATGACAAAATCTCACCCCTGTTCTGCCCTGACTGGCCATGCTGCGTGCTCGGATAAGGGTCTGTAATGGACTTTGGGGGGACCCCCATGCTGTTTTTTCGGCATAGGGCTTCCCCTTTAAGTCCATACTAGGTGACGGGGCTAGCGAGGTGTCAATCTCGCCGATGGAGGCGGCGCCATTGACTTTCTTCGCTAGTTCCGTCTACCTGGAGCTGCCTTCAAAATGAACAGACTTTACTCCGTGTGTGGGCAAGTCCGTTTATTTCCAAAGTCCGGCGGACTAGCACACAGACAGACTGATTAACCGGCGGCCTACTGAGTCCGGCGGACAATTTTGAGTCAAAACTTCTTTCTAAGTCCAACGGACTTTTGGGAGCAAAAAGTCAGCCGGAGCCCACACACGGGCGGATTGGTTAGTCCGATCGTGTGTACGCGGCATCAGTCTCACAAAGACTTCAATATAAATCTGCCCTCCAAAAATACATAAATAATAAATATTCAAATATAGTGCTGAAAATGATCCTTCCAGCACTAAATAAGGTTTTTTTTTTTTTTACTTTAATACTTTTTCTTTATTTATACCATAAAACATTACAATCCAAGCATTTTACAACAATTGAAGAGAACTGGCTCAAAGTCACAATATCTCATGCTAGTCCCAAGTTATTATTACTTCCCTTCTTTTCTTCCTCTTGTTATCCCAACCCACCCCCGCTAGCCCAACAACGCTTATCTTTCACCCCTTTTACACCACGTTTTTGCTGTAACTATGGTGGGTTTCTTCTAATACCGGCTAAAAGTTCAAGAGATAAAAAAAAAAAAAAGAGCAAAATAAAGACAGGAGAAAATAGGGAGGGAGAGAGACTCAGACCAATGTCTAAATGTCAGAGACATAGCAACTGGTGTAATGACTACTTGCCACCCTATGGGGGAGCCCAATTTTCTCCAACTTAGGCCCCCACAAACTTGCTATAGTTACCCTGTTTAACCACTTCAATACAGGGCATTTATACACCCTTCCTTCCCAGACCAATTTTTAGCTTTCAGCGCTCTCAAGCTTTGAATGCCAATTACTCAGTCATGCAACACTGTACCCAAACAACATTTTTATCATTTTTTTCATACAAATAGAGTTTTCTTTTGGTGGTATTTAATCACTACTGGGTTTTTTTATTTTTGGCAACATACGTGAAAAAATTGCGAAAATTTTGAAAAAAAAACCCCACTTTTTTTTAGTTTCTATGATAAAATTTTGTAAATAAGTAATTTCTGTTCATAACTTTGGGCCAAAATGTATACTGCTACATCTCTTTGGTAAAAATAACCCAAATTTGTGGATATTATTTAGTCTCTTTGAAAGTTATAGAGCAGGGATCCTCAAACTAAGACCCTCCAGCTGTTGCAAAACTACACATCCCATGAGGCATTGTAAAACTCTGACATTCATAGACATCACTAGGCATGAAGGGAATTGTAGTTCCTGAACAACTGGAGGGCCATAGTTTGAAGACCCATGTTATAGAGTCTACAAGCTATGGTGCAAATCATTGAAAATTGATCACACCTGATGCACTGACGGCCTATCTAATTTCTTGAGGCTCTGAAATGTCAGGAAAGTAAAAATACTCCCCAAATGACCCCTTTTTGAAAAGTAGACAGTCCAAGGTATTTAGTAAGAGGCATGGTGAGTTTTTTTAAGTTGTAATTTTTTCCCACAATTCTTGGGAAAAAGAAGAATGTTTTTTGTTTGTTTTGTTTTTTACAAAATTGTCACAATAACAAGTTATTTCCCCTTACACAGCATATACATACTTCGAATTACACCCCAAAATACATTCTGCAACTCTTTCCGAGTATGGTGATACCACATATGTGGGACTTTTACACAGGCTGGACACACAGAGAGGTCCAATATGCAGGGAGCACTGTCAGGGGTTCTAGGAGCATAAAGGACACCTCTAATTTCCTAACGACCTATTACATTTGTGAAGGCCCTGGAGCACTAGGACAATGGAATTACCCACAAAATGACCCCATTTTGGAAAGCAAACACCCCAAAGTATATTCTATGAAACATTATGAGTCTTTTGAACGGTTAATTTTTTTACACAATTCTTCAGAAATCGTGGAAAGAAAATGAAAATCTTTTTTTTTTTTTTACACAAAGTTGTCCATTTATAAGATATTTGTAACACATAGCATGTATATAGCAAAAATTACACCCCAAAACACATTCTGCTACTCCTCCTGAGTATGGCGATACCATATGTGTGAGACTTTTACACAGCCTGGCCATATACAGAGGCCCAACATTGAAGTAGTACCTTCAGGCGTTCTAGGAGCATAAATTACAAATCTCTTTTCATTCCTACCTATCACACTTTTGAAGGTCCTGGAGCACCAGGACAATTGAATTACCCCCAAAATTACCCAATTTTGGAAAGCAAACACCTCAACGTGTATTCTATGAGGCATGGGCTGCAAATAGGTACTCGGATACTCCAATGGGCTGGTGACAGGTACTCGGGTACTCCGATGGGCTGGTGACAGGTACTCGGGTACTCCGATGGGCTGGTGACAGGTACTCGGGTACTCCGATGGGCTGGTGACAGGTACTCGGGTACTCCGATGGACTGTGACAGGTACTCAGGTACTCAGATTCACTGTGATAGGTACTCAGATTGGCTGTGACAGGTACTCAGGTATTTGGGTACTCAGATGGGCTGGGACAGGTACTCGAGTACTCAGTTGGGCTTGGACAGGTACTTGGGTACTCAGATGAACTGTGACAGGTACTCAGATGGACTGTGACAGGTACTCAGGTACTCAGATTCACTGTAATAGGTACTCAGATGGGCTGTGACAGATACTCAGGTACTCAGATGGACTGCGACAGGTACTCAGATGGACTGTGACAGGTACTCAGGTAGTTGGGTACTCAGATGGGCTGGGACAGGTACTTGGGGGCTCAGATGGGCTGGGACAGGTACTCGGGGACTCAGATGGGTTGGGACAGGTACTCGGTACTCAGATGGGCTGGGACAGGTACTCAGATGGGCTGTGACAGGTACTCAGGTACTCATATGGGCTGTGATAGGTACCTATGTACTCGGGTACTCGGATGGGCTGTGACATGTACTCGGGTATTCAGATGGGTTGTGACAGGTACTCGGGTACTCAGATGGGCCGGGACAGGTAATCAGATGGGCCGGGACAGGTAATCAGATGGGCTTGGACAGGTACTCGGGTACTCAGATGGGCTGTGACAGGTACTCGGGTACTCAGATGTGCTGTGACAGGTACTCAGGTACTCAGATGGGCTGTGACAGGTACTCAGATACTCGGGTACTCAGATGGGCTGTGACAGGTACTCAGGTACTTGGATACTCAGATGGACTGTGACAGGTACTCAGGTACTCGGATACTCAGATGGACTGGGACAGGTACTCGGGTACTCAGATGGGCTGTGATGGGTGATGACAGGTACTTTGATGGGTGATGACAGGTACTTTGATGGCTGGTGACAAGTCCTCTTTATTGGGGGGGTAATCAGTGTGATTGGTGTACACTAAGCGGTCACGAGATGTTACCACAATCTCCTTCTCACACACGATCGTGTGTGAGAAGGAGAACCCGGTAACATCTCGTTACCGCGGGTTGTTTACATTCTGTGATCGGCTGTGATTGGACAAGCCGCATCCCCGATCGCCGCTCTTCACCCGCCCCAGGGGCATGCATGAGCGCCGTGACTGTACACAGTACATGTCACCGGCTGTGATTGGACACGGACGGTCACGTGTATCGAGAGTGGATCGGGGATGCCAATCACACATATCGGGGAAGGGCTGTGTCCTAGGGACACACCTCATCCACGATCGGTGCCTGCAGGAGCGGCGAAATACTGAAGACGTAATATGACACCCACCCAGAGATCCCATCTGTGGGCGTCATTTGACAATGGCCCGGTATTGAAGTGGTTAATAAAAAACACTCGCTCATTGCCGATTGTTAAATTGACAGTCGCTTACCAGGTCTCCAAAAGCGGAGGTTGACGTGACTGCCACTGTTGGGCAACTACTTTTCTTGCTTCAAATCTTATTACTGGTTCAGCAATATCTTGCGAAACCTTACACCCCCTGTTGAACCCAAAAGGCAAGTCTTAATCGTAATTTCTAGTCCTATCTGGAAAGTTTTATTAATCTCGTCTACAATTTCCGTCCAGTATCTAAATAGTTTTGAGCACTTCCAAAACATGTGTATAAAATCTCCAGATGCCCCACACCTGTGGCATTGGTCATTCTCCTGCCAGCCTAGTTTGAACATTTTTTTAGGGGTGTAGTATACCCTATGCAGAATGTACAAATGTGATACCCTCTGTGAGGGAGAGATTGAGGCAAGTGTGGCTTGTTTAAGAGTTCGGTCCCATTCCGCCGAGGTCAATGGCCCAACACCCCCCTCTCATCTTTTTCTGGACTTAATAGGGCCGGCACGATCCAATATTTTATCCCCCAGTCTGGCATACAATCGAGAGATTAGCCCTTTAGATCAATCCGGGGTCATTGTTTGTGACAAGACAGGAATCGGGGTCCATTGAGCTGTTTGAGATCCAAACTGTGTCTGAATTGCGTGCCTAACCTGAAGATATTTATAAAATGAACCATTTGATAAATTAAATTCCTGTTTCAGGATTGCAAATTATATTATAGTACTACCCGCAAACAGCTGGCTCAGCCAATTGATACCTTGGTTCGCCCATTCCCTAGATCTCTCAAGTCCACTCAGCTCAGCTAAATTCTTATTGTCCCATAGAGGAGTCAATTCTGATACTCCTTGGTATCCAAGTATGGCCTTTGTCCTTTGCCATATTTTAAGGATTGAAATTAATTTGCCTCTAGGGCCTCAATAAGTGAATTATGCGAGCATCTTATCAACATCAACCTACCACTGGGATTACCCCCATTGGGGGCCCCTCCCCCTGCTAAGTGCTGCAGCTGAGATGCCAAAAAATATAACCTGGGATGGGGAGCCACCACACCACCTTCCTCCGATAGCAGCTGCAGCGTTTGCAAGCTGATTCTGGATTGCCTATTTCTCCAAATTAGGTCTCTAAACAAAGTTTTGATTCTTTTAAACCACTTTTGGCCTATCCATATTGGAGCATTATGGAGAAAATATAAAATCCGGGGTAGCCATATCATCTTGACAAGACTGCAGCTCCTCGCCATCCACAGAGGGAGACGGCTCCAGATGTCTGCCTTCTGTTTCAGCTTTAGCAATAAGGTGGCTAAGTTGTCGTTAAGGTACAAATTAATATCTCTGTCAATCCAAATCCCCAGGTACTTAAATTTTTCCACCACCTTTAAACTAGGAATATCGAGTGGTATATACTGTATCTAGCGGATGGATCTATCGGGAGTAAGGCCGATTTGTCCCAATTAATAACCAATCCGGAAAATTAGCCAAACTCTTCGATCATACGAATCACAGCTTTTAATGAAGCTTGAACATCGCCCAGAAAGAAAAGGACATCATCAGCAAACAATGCGATCCTATCTTCCTGCATTCCCCTTGTCACGTACCTAGTGGAAGAGCCCAACCTGCAGGAAGAGACTTCTCTTGCGGCTCCGACTCGACAGCCCTGGTAGAGTATACACGAAGCACAAGAGTCAGGAGTGGCATGAGTGCCTGGCAGCATCAACAGCAGCGGATGGATCTGGAACCCAGGAAGCACTGTGTAGCAGAACCTCCAACAAGATCAGGAGACAGGCTGGGACCAAGAAGGAGCTGGATCAGCAGGCGGGTGCAGCAGGCTGGAACAGAGCAGCAGGTAGGCAGCAGGAACCAGGACTCTGGAGCAGGAACTCAGGCTGAAGCTGGACTGCAGGCAGGAGCTGGACCAACAACTGGAAGCTGGACAGCAGACAGGCACCAGGAACCACGATATTGGGAGCAGGGTAGTCAGACAGGCCGGGTCGGTGATCAGACAGTCAGCGGAGGTATCAAAGGAACAAGCAGGAAGATAGTCAGGCAGGCCGAGATCAGGTGCAGGCAGATAGCAGGGATGGTAGGTAGACAAGCTGGGTAAAAGATCACAGGAGACAGGTTCTCAGGGTCAGGATACTTGCATGCTGTAGATCAGACAGCAATATCTCAATGTGACAGACAGAATTAAATCGCCTTTCGCTGGCAGGATATCCCTGACATTGCCCCCCCTCAAGGGGCAGTCTCCGGATGCCCAACAGGGCCCATCTTTCAGGGTGGGATCTCTTGAAAGCTTGGATTAAACTTTTTGCGTGGATGTTCTCCTCAGGCTCCCCAGAGTTCTCTTCCAGGCCATAGCCTTTCCATTTGATCAAGAATTGGGCTTGATTATTCCTTTTCCTACAATCCAAGATAGCTTTGATTTCAAATTCTTCCTCGCCATCCACTATTACAGGATCTGGAGGATTCACATTCCGGTCAGATAAAGGATTAGGGACAAAGGGTTTCATCAGGGAAACATGAAAAACAGGATGGATCTTGAGTAAATCCGGGAGCTCTAGCTCATAAGCCACCTCATTAATTTTCCTTTTTACAGGAAAACGGCCCAAGAATTTGGGACCCAACTTCCTGGAGGGACAAGTCAATTTTAGATTTGCAGTGGACAACCATACACGGTTATCAGGTTCAAGCACCAATTCACCCCGTTTCTTCCTGTCGAACACTTCCTTATTTTGCTCCTGGGATTTTGCCATGGTTTTCTGTAATAACTGATTGTTAGAGGGAAAAAAATGTATTGTTTCCAGTTGGGAAGAAAGGCTGGATGGAAACCGTAATTAGCAAAAAACTGACTTTGCTTTGTAGCGGAATGCATGGAATTATTGTAGGTACATTCAGCCAAAGGGAGCTGTGTGATCCAGTCATCTTGAGAAAAGGATGAAAAACAACGCAGATATTGCTCGAGGGTCTGGTTGGTCCTATCAGTCTGACCATTCGTCTGAGGGTGGTAAGCGGTGGAGAATGATAGTGCAATTCCCAGGGCTTTACACAGAGCTCTCCAGAATCGTGAGGTAAATTGCGCTCCATGGTCAGAAACTATATTGGCCGGGATTGCATGGAGTCTAATTATTTCTCTGACAAACATTTGTACTGCTTCGGAAGCCGAGGGAGTACCCTTCATCAGGATGAAATGGGCCATTTTAGACAGCCGATCTACCACCACAAAGATGGCCGTATGCCCTTCCACTAGGGGTACGTCGAAAATAAAGTCCATAGACAACATTTTCCACGGCCTGTCCAGAATGAGCAGGGGTTTCAATAATCCCCAGGTTCTGGATCTACAGGTCTTGTTCCGAGCACAGGTGGTGTAGGACTCCACGTAACCCTTACAGTCTTTAAGTACTTGGGGCCACTAGAAGGTGCGCTGGACAAGATCAGCAGTTTTAGTGACACCAAAGTGCCCTGCCAGTGCATGGTCATGGCAAAGTTCTAAAATTGACACCGTAAGCCTTCAGGTACAAAGATTTTGCTCCCGTACCAAAACAGTCCATCCCTAGCCTATAGTTTTGCTCCTACGGTGGGTGCCGATCCAATTGAGGCTTGCTTAATCCGCGTGAGCAGGTCTTCCTGTAACAGGAGAAAGTTCCACGGGGCCAGGATAGTGTCAGGAGGTGAAGTTTCCTTGGATTTGTGGAACATCCTGGAGAGGACATCGGGTTTCGTGTTTTTGGAGCCCGGCCAATAGGTGACATGGAATGAGAACCTGGAAAAGAACAGGGCCCACCTGGCTTGTCGCGGTCTTAGTCTCTTTGCGGACTTCAGGTATTCCAGGTTCTTGTGGTCTGTGTAAATCATGGTAGGACGAGCAGCTCCTTCCAAAAGGTATCACCATTCTTCCAGGGCAGATTTTATTGCCAGTAATTCCCGATCACCTACATCATAATTCCTCTCTGCGGGGGACAGTTTGCGGGAAAAGAAGGCAACTGGAAATAGCAAGGCTTTGGCCCCTTGTCGCTGGGAGAGAACAGCTCTAACGGCGATTTTTGAGGCGTCTACCTCCAGGACAAATGGCAGGGAAGAATTGGGATGTTTCAAGACATCAGCGGAAGTGAACAGTCTTTTGAGGGACTCGAAAGCGGCCTGAGCTTCCGGGGACCAATGAAAACGCACCCATTGCTTGGTTAGTTGCGTTATAGGGCAGATGATGGCGGAGAACCCCTTGATGAATTTTCTATAAAAATTGGCCAAGCCAACAAAACGTTGGACCCCTTTCTTGTCTGTGGGGGCTGGCCAGTCAAGAATTGAGGAAATCTTCTGTGGATCCATTTTTATTCCTTCTACAGAAATGATTAGGCCCAAAAATGGGATGCTTTCTTGCTCAAAGTCACATTTCTCAGCCTTAGCGTACAGTCCGTGTTGTCGGAGCTGGGCTAGGACACATTTAACATGTTTACGGTGAAAGTCCAGAGAAGGGGAGAAAATGGGGATGTCATCTAAGTAGATTATGACGAACAAATCCAAATAGTCCCGGAAGACATCATTTATGAAATACTGAAAGGTATCGGGGGCATTACACAACCCGAAGGGCATCACCAAGTATTCAAAGTGCCCAAAGCGGGTGCGAAATGCTGTCTTCTACTCATCCCCGCTTCTGATAAGGACCAGATTATAGGCCCCTCTGAGGTCCAGCTTAGTGAAAGTAGTGGCAGTTCCCAATCTCTGAAATAACTCTGGTACCAGAGGAAGTGGGTACCGGTTTTTAACTGTTATCTTGTTTACTTCTCAATAGTCTATACAGGGCCGAAGGGTATGGTCTTTCTTTTCCACGAAAAAGATGCCCGCACCTGCTGGGGAAGTGGAAGGCCGAATGAAACTCTTCTTCAGGTTTTTGTCAATGTAAATTTTCAAGGTCTCTTGTTCCAATTCGGTCAGTGGAAAAATCCTGCCAAAGGGAACTTCGGCTCCGGGAAGAAGCTCAATGGGGCAGTCATATGCCTGATGGGGAGGCAAGGCTTCTGCCCCCTTTTTGCTAAAGATGTCTAGGTAGTCATGATACATTTCGGGGACTGCCCGGCGAAGCTCAGAATCAGAGTCCAGACATAATAGAGCAGAAGGTGCACCAGAACTCTTCAGGATACAGTACTGCTGGCAATACGGAGAGAGGAACGTGATCTCCCCGGTGAGCCAGTTTATCACAGGGTTGTGGGCCTGCAGCTATGGCATGCCAAAAATGATAGGAAACAATGGAGATGAGATAATGTCCAAGCAGTTCTTGGTGCAGGTTGGAGATAGTAACTGAAAGGGGAGCAGTCTCTTGTATAACTGGTCCAGATTTTATTGTTCAACCATCGGCCAGGTGGATAGAAAGTCCTTTGGCCTTGTACAGCAGAGGGATTTGATGTTTACTTTCAAAATAAGAGTCCATAAAGCAACTAGTCAATGATAGCGGATAGCGGAGTCAATGATAGCGGGGACTTGCAAAGTCCTTCCTGGGAGCTGCAATGAGACAAAGGGCGAGGTGAGAGGAGGTCTTAAGCCAAGCAGTAGTAGCACCAGAAAAGACAGACATGCACTTACGGAGCTTGGTAGGGCAGTTCCTGACATAGTGCCCAGGTTCTCCGCAGTAAAGGCATAAGTTGTTGACCCGACAACGTTGGCGTTCCTCCATCGTGAGAGCAGGGCGAAGAACTCCAAGCTTCATAGGTTTGGGAGTGTCAGGTGCCGGAGCTGGACTGGGAATGGGAGCCGAATGGGAGTAGTTAGGAACCCTAGGCAACATCCAGGAGGGGCGAGTAGACCCAGCACCTCTTTCAGCTCTTCGCTCCCTCAGCCGCCGATTAATTTGAATGGCAAGGTTAATCAAGGCATCCAAGGTTTGTGGAATTCCAACACGAGCCAGTTCATCTTTTAGGGGGTCAGAGAGCCCCATATGAAACTGGTAACGGAGGGCCGCATCGTTCCAATCCATATCTGTACTCCAATGGCGGAATTCAGCAACATAGTCCTCTACAGTCCTACACCCTTGCTGGAGGGTATGCAGGGCGGCTTCTGCAGTTGCGGAGAGTTGAGGGTCCTCATAGAGCTGGGCCATCTTGTCAAAGAAGGTGGTCAGGTTAGTTAACACCTCGGCTTTCTGTTTCAGTAAGCGATGAGCCCAAGCTTGAGGATCTCCCAGGAGCAAAGACAGCATAAAACTCACTTTGGTGGCCTCAAGTGAAAAGGTGCAAGGTTGTAGGGCAAAGTACAGTTCATAGGAGTTTCGGAAAGGCCCCGAATTTACTTTGTTCCCCGGAAAACTTTTCAGGAGTGGGAACTCTGGGTCCTGGAGGCAACATGACTACTGTCGGAGAAGTGGTGCTGGAGGCAGAAGTAGACGGAAGAGGAGGCCCCTGAGCAGTAGTGGGTGAAGTAAGTGCTTGAACCTTTTCTTCCAGACGAGTGTATCCTTCCTGGAAACTCTTGACAGCCTGGGTAAGGCCTGCCAGATGCAAACAAAGCCCGACCTGCAGGAAGAGACCTCTCTTGCGGCTCTGACTCGAGGGCCCTGGTAGAGTATACAGGAAGCCCAAGAGTCAGGAGTGGCACGAGTGCCTGGCAGGATCAACAGCAGCGAATGGATCTGGAACCCAGGAAACACTGTGCAGTGAAACCTCCAACAGGATCAGGAGACAGGCTGGGACCAAGAAGGAGCTGGATCACCAGGCGGGTGCAGCAGGCTGGAACAGAGCAGCAGGTAGGCAACAGGAACCAGGAACCAGAACTCTGGAGCAGGAACTCAGGCTGAAGCTGGACTGCAGGCAGGAGCTGGACCAACAACTGGAAGCTGGACAGCAGACAGGCACCAGGAACCAGGATATTGGGAGCAGGGTAGTCAGACAGGCCAGGTCGGTGATCAGACGGTCAGTGGAGGTACCAAAGGAACAAGCAGGAGGATAGTCGGACAAGTCAGGTCGGTAATCAGGCAGACAGCAGAGGTACCAGAGGGTCAAGCAGAAGAGTAGTCAGGCAGGCCGAGATCAGGTGCAGGCAGATACCAGGGATGGTAGGTAGACAAGCCAGGTAAAAGATCACAGGAGACAGGTTCTCAGGGTCAGGATACTCGCACACTGTAGATCAGACAGCAAGATCTGAATGGGACAGACAGAATTAAAGAGGGATTCCACCTACAAAAAAAATATTAAAAGCCAGCAGCTATAAATACTACAGCTGCTGACTTTTAATAAATGGACACTCACCTGTCCCGGGGTCCAGCGATGCCGGCAGCCGAGGCCGATCAATCACTCGGCTCTCGGCTGCTGCCGCCACCATTCTAGGTGAGGGAATCAGCAAGTGAAGCGAATCTGCTTCACTTCCTGGTTCCCTACTGCGCGAGTCGCGCAGCGCAATAGGAATTGTCCGCGCTGTCTCTGGGACCCGTGTGTGTCCCAGCAGACAGCGCGGCAGGACAGGAAGTGGCATAGACTCCCACGGGAGTCTATGCCCGGAAGTGGGTGTAAATACCTGTCTTTGACAGGTATCTCCACCCCCTCCCCCCTGAAAGGTGCCAATTGTGACACCGGAGGGGGGGAGGGTTCCAATCAGCGGAAGTTCCACTTTAGGGTGGAACCCCGCTTTAAATAGCCCATCTGGCACCAACACGCGCGCGCACCGGCGAAGGTCCAGACTGTCTTTCGCTGGCAGAATCTTCCTGACACCCCTCCTAAATCCCTGCATATCCAGGTTAGCTCTAGTGGCAATTGCCAGTGGTTCTATTGCAAGGGCAAACAATAGAGGAGACGGGGGACAACCCTGTCTCGTACCTCTTTCCAACTGGAACACACCAGAGTGCTCGTTGTTAATTTTTAGTTTTGCTCTTGGATTGGTATAAAGTAATTTGACCCAATTGATAAACATTGGTCCAAACCCAAACCTTATGAGCACTTTGAATAGGTAATCCCACTCAAGGCTATCAAAAGCCTTAGCTGCGTCCAGGGCCAAAATGGCCCTGGAGCCGCTATTCTCCACTGGAATCTGCATATTCAAGTAGGTTCTTCGTATGTTGATACTAGCTGACCTACTCAGGATAAATCCCGACTAATCAGGGTGGATAAACTTTTTACGTTCATGCACAATAATGATATCGGACGATACGAGGAGGACTCCATGTGGTCTTTTCCTTAGGAATGACCACGATGGTGGCTTCTGACATCGAAGAGGGCAAACTCCCAGTATGTAATGCCCAATTCAGTGTCTTCAATAATTCTGGGAGCAAGATCTCACCGTGCCGTTTATATATTTCAATTGGCAACCCATCCGGACCTGGCAACTTTGAGTTTGGCATCCCAGCTACTGCACCGTACAGTTCTTCAAGGGTAATTGGAGCGTCCATAATTAATAGGTCCCTTGCTGACAGGGTACGAGTCTTGATATTTTCCAGGAAGGCTTCAGTTTTTCCCCTCTCCATCCCCTTTTGGGACTTATATAGGGGGCTATAATATTGCCTAAATGTATTCATTATATCCATAGGGTCAGAGGAGATCTCTCCCTGTAGGGTCCTGACCGCCAGACCCGCTGAGGGAGGAGTATCTGCCCTGACCAGTAGGGACAGCATGCGGCCCACTTTCTCACCTTCACTAAAGTGAGATGGTCGCTGAAATATACGCTTATTATCCATATTTCTCATAATGGTCATTTTATGCACTTGCTGTTGTTCTAGCCACTAGGGATGGCCGAACGGTTTGCCCGGCGGTCGTTTCGCAGCGAATTTCGGCTGTTCGCCGTCCACCCGATTGGCAGACTATTGGCGCCGTTCGCCCGACGGACTTCCGTGTTTACTGTGTAAAAGAACTTTGACCTATGATGACACATCCATCATGGGGTACAGGGCAGCCAATTGAGACATTACAGCACATGGACACTTGGACATTCCCCCTAACTTATAAATAGACCCGATCCGGCGGCCATTTTACATTCTTTCTTCTGTCACTATAGGGAGAGGTTGCTGTGTGGAGCAGGGAGAGACTTCAGTGACCCAAATCGCTATCTATTAGGTCCACAAAAGTTCTTTTAACCACTTCAGATCCGCGCTATTGCCAAATGACGGCAACAGCGCGGACCTACATTTCCGGGACTACGTCTATTGACGTCGTCCCGGATACGAGCGCCCTGCGCGCCCCCTGAGGGGCGCGCGCGGCGCGCTCTGTGATCGGCGAGTCCGTGAGACTCGCCTGATCACCGATCCGTGCAAGGGGTCGATCCCGACCCCTTATCACGTGATCAGCTGTCAGCCAATGACAGCTGATCATGTGATAGAACGGAGCCGGTAATCGGCTATTATTCCTCCTCGCGCTGACAGCGCGAGGAGAGAAAAAAAAAGCCGATCACCGGCGGCCGTGATTGGGACATCAGTCCCGATCACGGCCAGCAATACAGCTGACCACCTGCCCCCTGCCAGTGCCCACCTGCCCACCGCCGTGCCATCCTGAATAAAAGTAAGTGCCCCCATCAGTGCCCCCCATCAGTGCCCATAGTGCCCACAGTGCCACCTACAGTGCCACCCACAATGCCACCCACAGTGCCATCCAGCAGTGCCACCAACAGTGCCACCAACAGTGCCACCCACAGTGCCCACAATCTGCCTCAAAGGTGCTGCGACCCAGTGCCGCCCATCAGTGCCCAGCAGTGCCGCCCATCAGTGCCCAGCAGTGCCGCCCATCAGTGCCCAGCAGTGCCACCTATCAGAGCCACCTATCAGTGCCACCTATCAGTGCCCATCAGTCCCGTCTATCAGTGGTACCTATCAGTGCCCATCCGTGCCACCCATCCGTGCCACTTATCCGTGCCACCCATCCATGCCATCTTATCTTTGCCCATCAGTGCCGCCTTATCTGTGCCCATCGGTGCCGCCTTATCTGTGCCTATTAGTGCCGCCTTAACTATGCCTATCAGTGCCCACCAGTGCAGCCCATCAGTGCCCACCAATGCAGCCCATCAGTGCCCACCAATGCAGCCCATCAGTGCCCACCAATGCAGCTATCAGTGCCGCCTAATCAGCGCACTTCAATGAAGGAGAAAAATGACCCGTTTGCAAAATTTTATAACAAACTATTAAAACATGATTTTTTTTTTTTTTTTTTTTTTTGCATCTTTTTTTGTTTGTTTAGCAAAAAATAAAACTCCGAGCTGTAACTAAATACCACCAAAAGAAAGCTCTATTTGTGGGAAAAAAATTATAAAAATTTCATTTGGGTACAGTGTTGTATGCCCGCGCAATTGTCATTCAAAGTGCATCAGCGCTGAAAGCTGAAAATTGGTCTGGGACTGAGGGGGGTTTAAGTGCCCAGTAAGCAAGTGGTTAAGGACTGGTATCATGGTATAGGTGTTAGGTGTAGTTCAGGATATAGGTTTGAGGCAGTGCTGTGCTAGTGATTGTTGCAGCAGCCTGAGTGTCTTTTGTCAGTGTAGAGAAAGGGACAGGACACTGTGTGCTGCAGGGACAGTCAGTTTAACCACTTGCTTACTGGGCACTTAAATCCCCCTCAGTCCCAGACCAATTTTCAGCTTTCAGCGCTGATGCACTTTGAATGACAATTGCGCGGTCATACAAAACTGTACCCAAATGAAATTTTTATCATTTTTTTCCCACAAATAGAGCTTTCTTTTGGTGGTATTTAGTTACAGCTCGGAGTTTTATTTTTTGCTAAACAAACAAAAAAAGATGCAAAAAAATAAATAAATCATGTTTTAATAGTTTGTTATAAAATTTTGCAAACGGGTCATTTTTCTCCTTCATTGAAGTGCGCTGATTAGGCGGCACTGATAGGCTGCATTGGTGGGCACTGATGGGCTGCATTGGTGGGCACTGATAGGCTGCATTGGTGGGCACTGATAGGCTGCACTGGTGGGCACTGATAGGCATAGTTAAGGCGGCACTAATAGGCACAGATAAGGCGGCACTGATGGGCAAAGATGGGCACAGATAAGATGGCACGGATGGGTGGCACGGATAAGTGGCACGGATGGGTGGCACGGATGGGCACTGATAGGTACCACTGATAGATGGGACTGATGGGCACTGATAGGTGGCTCTGATAGGTGGCACTGCTGGGCACTGATGGGCGGCACTGCTGGGCACTGATGGGCGGCACTGCTGGGCACTGATGGGCGGCACTGGGGTGCAGCACCTTTGAGGCAGATTGTGGGCACTGTGGGTGGCACTGCTGGGTGGCACTGTGGGTGGCACTGTGGGCACTATGGGCACTGCTGGGTGGCACTGACGGGGGGCACTTACTTTTATTCAGGATGGCACTGCAGGGGGCAGGTGGGCACTGGCAGGGGGCAGGTGGTCGCTTGTATTGCTGGCCGTGATCGGGACTGATGTCCTGATCACGGCCGCCGGTGATCGGCTTTTTTTTTTCTCCTCGTGCTGTCAGCGCGAGGAGGAATAATAGCCGATTACCGGCTCCGTTCTATCACATGATCAGCGGTCATTGGCTGACAGCTGATCACGTGATAAGGGGTCGGGATCGACCCCTTGCACGGATCGGTGATCAGGTGAGTCTCATGGACTCGCCGATCACAGAGCGTGCCGCGCGCGCCCCTCAGGGGGCGCGCAGGCCGCTCGTACACGGGACGACGTCAATAGACGTAGTCCCGGAAAAGTAGGTCCGCGCTAATGCCGTCATTTGGCAATAGCGTGGATCCCAAGTGGTTAATCATTAGCTGTTACTATTAGGTCCACAAAAGTGCTATTCAAGTTATTGTTCCAGTAGCCTGTGTTTTGTCAGTTTAAATAGGGACAGGCAGGAATCTGTGTGTGAGGCAGTGAGGAACAGTCAGTTTAATCAGTTGCTGTTACTATTAGGTCCACAAAGGTTCTTTTCTGGACTGGTATGGTAATAGGTTTGTACACGTATAATATTCTTTCTTCCAAATATAGAAAGAATATTATACTTGACTGCTGCCCTTCTGCTGCAGTCTGCTAATCATTCACAACCTACTTGTTCCACAAAGGTCCTTATAAGGACTGGTAAGGTCTAGGGTGCTACAGTACATAGGGTTGAGTGAGGTGCAGTCTGCTATTCCTTAAGGACTGGTATAGGTCCACAATACATAGGGTTGAGGTGCACTACTGCTGACCGCTGCCCTATACTGCAGCAGTCCTTCATCAGTATAGGGACTGACGTACAGTCTGCTAATCATTCACAACCTACTTGTTCCACAAAGGTCCTTATAAGGACTGGTAAGGTCTAGGGTGCTATAGTACATAGGGTTGAGTGAGGTACAGTCTGCTATTCCTTAAGGACTGGTATAGGTCCACAATACATAGGGTTGAGGTGCACTACTGCTGACTGCTGCCCTATACTTCAGCAGTCCTTTATCAGTATAGGGACTGAGAGTTTTGTCACAGGGTCATTTAAAAAATGACAGGCAGAGGAAGAGGCAGGCCCTTCCGCAGGGGTGGTAGGGGTAGGGCAGGAGCAACAGGCTTGAGCCAAAGTGGGAAGTTGCAGAAGGTGCGTTCAATTCATTTAAAGGACGCACCAGACTTGGTTGAGTGGCTCACTCAGCCTTACTCTTCTGCACCCTCCTCATCCTCTCGATCTGCACCCTCTTCTTCACTCTCTGCTATGTGCACCCCCAAAGACACTACCACCAACAACACCACCACCACCACATACCTTCTGCTTGAGTCACAGGAATTATTTTCCGATCCATATCAAGAAATTTCTGATGCGCAGCCACTCTTGGTATTGGATCAGGAAGAGGAGGTAGCAACAACCGCTACTCAGCAGTCTGATGACAGTACCCAGATCAGCCCAAGGAGGAGGTTGGTCCCCAGTGTTGCTGCCTACTCCGAAATCTCTACTTATAGCGGTGGGGAAGGTGACGTCTATGATGACGTGTCTAGTGATGTCACGTGTGAGAGAGGAAGAGGAGGGGAGTTCAGAGGGAGATATGGACCAGCAGATAGGGAGGAGAAGCAGGAATAAGTTACATTGCACAGGAGGGACAAAGCAGACTGCAAATGTATCAGGAGCGAGTCATCGACCATGTACGGTCACATCTGGCGCTCCCAGGACACCGGCACATGGCTCCGCAGTGTGGGCTTTTTTTAACGTGTCCGCTGCTGACAATAGCGTTGCCATCTGCAATCTTTGCAGTCAACGCATTAGTCGCGGTAAGCCCAACACTAAACTAGGGAAGACCGCCTTAAGAAGGCACATGAGCAGCCATCACCGAGCCCAGTGGGAGCAACGGAACACACGAAGCCACACTCCAGGCTCTCATCGTCCAGCCTCGGCTTCTACTTCTCCTTCTCCTCTCTCCTCACAATTGTCCTCCACTCCACCTTCCATCACACCAAGCTCACGTTTTTCTGCAAAAAGGCAGGCTTCCGTGGGCCTAATGTTCGAGCGTAAAAACATGATGACGCCGGATAACCCTCTTGCCCAACGGTTGACGGCTGGCTTGTCAGAACTGATAGCCCGCCAACTACTGCCGTATAAACTGGTGGACTCGAGGCCTTTCGTAAATTTGTGGCCATTGGAACACCACAATGGAAGGTCCCAGGAAGGAAGTATTTCTCAGAGAAGGGCATCCCAGAGCTATATTGGCATGTTCAGCGGCAAGTGAATGTATCTCTGGCACACAGTGTCGGTGCCAAGATACATCTGACCACAGACACGTGGTCTAGCAAACACGGGCAGGGAAGGTATATCACTTTTACTGCCCATTGGGTGAACCTTCTGACAGCCGTCAAGCATGTAACCCGTGGCACCCGTGTAGATTTTGTTTTACCGCCATGGATTGCATGCAGGCCTGGCTCTTCTTCTCCTCCTCCTCCTACTCCATCCTCCTCCCTCTCCTCCTCGGCTGACTCCTCCTTTTCCGCTGCGCCGCCCAAGCTCCCCAGAACCTATTCGACATGCCAGGTGAGATGTTGCCATGCCGTGCTGCGTCTGTTGTGCCTGGAAGCCAAGAGCCACACTGGCCCGGCACTCCTTTCAGCTTTGCGTTCACAGGCAGATCAGTGGCTAACACCGCTCAATTTGACAGTTGGTAAAGTGGTGTGTGACAACGGTGCCAATCTGCTTAGCGCATTGAAACAGGGCAAAATTACGCACGTGCCATGCATGGCACACGTCTTAAACTTGGTTGTGCAGCGATTCGTTATCAAATACCCTGGGGTCCAAGACATCTTGTGGCAGGCAAGGAAAATCTCGGCCCATTTCAGAAGATCTTACACGGCCATGGCTCGCCTTGCTGACATTCAGCGGCGACACAATCTGCTGGTCAGACGTCTTATTTGCGATTGCTCGACACGATGGAACTCAACCTTCTATATGCTTGATAGGCTGCTCCAGCAGAAACGTGCAGTTAATGTCTACCTGTATGAACTCTGCGGCAGAACAGGTTCTGGGGAGCTGTTTTTTTTTTCACCGCGCCAGTGGCTGCTTATGCGCGACGCATGCAGACTTCTGTGGCCATTTGAGGAGATCACCAAACTGGTTTGTCGCAGCCATGGCGCCATCAGTGACATGGTACCTTATGCCTTCTTTATGGAGCGTGCATTGCGTCGTGTCATTGATCAAGCTGTGGAGGAGCAGGAGCGGAAAGATGAGGAAGTCACAATGCTGGATGAATTCCCAGGGGGGGCTACTCTATCTGAGACAAGTCAACAACAGGAGTCTGAAGAGGAGTCAGAGGAGGATGGTGCCAGGGCGGATGAGGAGGAGCAAGAAGAGCATGCTTTAAACCTTTCTGGGATCCCTGTTGTGCGTGGACGGGGAGAGGAGAATGAAGAGGACGACATTATCCTGGATGATGAGCAGGAACCAGGCCACCACACCACTTCCAGTTTAGTGCAAATGGGGGCCTTCATGCTCCAGTGTTTTAATAGGGACCCCCGTATAAAAAGCATAAGGGTCAAGGACCAGTACTGGGTGGCAATGTACTTAGACCCCCGGTACAAACAAAATGGCGGAAATGTTACCGCCGTCACAGAGGGCTGTCAGAATGGAGCACTTCCAGGCCTTGCTTCGAGAAATGCTGCATTCTGCTTTTGCGTGCGCTGGCAGAGGAGCAATTCCCACTCCCAGGGAAGGAATTGCGGGTACCAATCCAACAGCGCCTGCAAGAAGAGGCCGGTTTGAAGATGTGTTGGTGACTTCGGATATTCTTTCAGCCGACCCATCGACAGGTGTCATCCGGATCCAGCATCAGGGAATGCCTAGACCGCCAGGTGTCCGACTACATCGGGTTAACGGCCGATGTGGACGCTCTGAAGAGTGATGAACCCCTGGGCTACTGGGTGGGCAGGCTTGACCTCTGGCCAGAGCTTGCCCAATTTGCAATCGAACTGTTGGCTTGCCCCTCCTCCAGTGTCCTGTCCGAAAGGACGTTAAGCGCAGCAGGGGGGATCGTGACCGATAAGCATACTCGGCTAGCTCACGACAGTGTTAACTACCTCACATTTATAAAAATGAATGAGGCATGGATCTCGGAGGAAATCAACACATGTGACCAGTAGACCACGTATATGTCTATAAACATTTTTTTTTAATCGAGCACACAGACCTTCTTTCTTCATTTGGCTCACTTCCTTGTCCAAAAAAGCACACCGTACTATATTCCCGTACCCTCCTGTTTAAAGAGGTTGAGCGGTGTCATATTTCTACTGGGGCTTCTTATTATGAGGGGCTCCCACCATCCCTGTGCTGTGCTGACTTCCTCCTGGGGCTGTACCTCTGCTGTGCATATTATGAGGGGCTCCCACCATCCCTGTGCTGTGCTGACTTCCTCCTGGGGCTGTACCTCTGCTGTATATATTATGAGGGGCTCCCACCATCCCTGTGCTATGCTCATTATGAGGGGCTCCCACCATCCCTGTGCTGTGCTGACTTCCTCCTGGGGCTGCTTATTATGAAGGGCTCCCACCATCCCTGTGCTATGCTGACTTCCTCCTGGGGCTGCTTATGGTGCAGGTGTCAGTGCTGTATATCAGGGTGCTGGTGTCAGTGCTGTATATCACGGTGCTGGTGTGAGTGCTTTATGTCACGCTGCTGATGTCAGTGCTCTCTATCACGGTGCTGTTGTCAGATCACTCTATCACGGTGCAGGTGTCATTGCTGTATGTCACGCTGCTGATGTCAGTGCTCTCTATCACGGTGCTGCTGTCAGTGCTGTATATCACATGCTGGTGTTAGTGCTTTATGTCACGCTGCTGATGTCAGTGCTCTCTATCACGGTGCTGGTGTCACATCACTCAATCACGGTGCAGGTGTCATTGCTGTATGTCACGCTGCTGATGTCAGTGCTCTCTATCACGGTGCTGCTGTCAGTGCGGTATGTCACGGTGCTGGTGTTAGTGCTTTATGTCACGCTGCTGATGTCAGTGTTCTCTATCATGGTGCTGTTGTCAGATCACTCTATCACGGTGCAGGTATCATTGCTGTATGTCACGCTGCTGATGTCAGTGCTCTCTATCACGGTGCTGCTGTCAGTGCTGTATATCACGGTGCAGGTGTCATTGCTGTATGTCACGCTGCTGATGTCAGTGCTCTATATCACGGTGCTGCTGTCAGTGCTGTATATCACGGTGCTGGTGTTAGGGCTTTATGTGACGCTGCTGATGTCAGTGCTCTCTATCACGGTGCTGTTGTCAGATCACTCTATCACGGTGCAGGTGTCATTGCTGTATGTCACGCTGCTGATGTCAGTGCTCTCTATCACGGTGCTGCTGTCAGTGCTCTCTATCACGGTGCTGCTGTCAGTGCTGTATGTCACGGTGCTGATGTTAGTGCTTTATGTCACGCTGCTGATGTCAGTGCTCTCTATCACGGTGCTGTTGTCAGATCACTCTATCACGGTGCAGGTGTCATTGCTGTATGTCACGCTGCTGATGTCAGTGCTCTCTATCACAGTGCTGCTGTCAGTGCTGTATATCACGGTGCTGGTGTTAGTGCTTTATGTCACGCTGCTGATGTCAGTGCTCTCTATCACGGTGCTGGTGTCAGTGCTGTATGCCATGGTGCTGGTTTTAGTGCTTTATGTCATGCTGCTGATGTCAGTGCTCTCTATCACGGTGCTGTTGTCAGATCACTCTATCACGGTGAAGGTGTCATTGCTGTATGTCACGCTGCTGATGTCAGTGCTCTCTATCACGGTGCTGCTGTCAGTGCTGTATATCACGGTGCTGGTGTTAGTGCTTTATGTCACGCTCCTGATGTCAGTGCTCTCTATCACGGTGCTGTTGTCAGATCACTCTATCACGGTGCAGGTGTCATTTCTGTATGTCACGCTGCTGATGTCAGTGCTCTCTATCACGGTGCAGGTGTCATTGCTGTATGTCACGCTGCTGGTGATCATCTCCTGCACCCTCTTCTTTGCCTACCCTGACCTTCCCTCTCCTCCATTGCCTTCATGCGCTCCACAGTCCTGTAAAAAAAGAATGCTTGTAGTTGTCCATCCCAGATTCACCTCATACATGTGTTATGTCATTGGCCATGTGGTGGGACTTTGTTTGCACAGCTATTAATTATTTTGTGGCTGCAAATTTGACCTGTAGGTTTGCAAAGTTCGCCTAAAAATTGAAGTCAATGGGGCCCGCCGCAAACGTTACGGTTCGCGAACTATCGGCCGCGTTCGCGGTCCGCGTTCGCGAAACGTCCCGTCGGAAGTTCGTCCATCACTACTAGACACTCTTTCTGTGTAACTGGGGTTGGATTACTGATGAACTGCCTTTCATCCGGCATCCCTGCTGTTATACACTGTTATTAATTTGTGTAGGATCTCTAATTTAAATGGGGGTGGAATATAGATTTATTGATCATACATCACGAGACACAGGAGCTCATTACATAGTGGGTTATATAGGTCACCTCTGGTGATTGGACACTGGTTAACCCCAATTAAGGAGAATTCCTCCCCTATATAACCCCTCCCATATGGGAGGCACCTCAGTGTTTTCGCCAGTGTCTATGGTGGTTGGTCACGTAAAACATGTGCTATGAAGAAAGCTCTGTGCAGGTCCCTGCGGGGGCCTAAGGGCTACAACAAACCGGATCCATATCTCGGGACGATATTTGACTCCCAAGATGGTATGGACCCGGGCCTCGTCAGCCGAAGAAACAAGGTTTGGCCTGTAAGTCCTCTCCTGTTGGAAGACTGGGCTCTGGGAAAACCAGACTTGGTGTACTGTTTACACAGAACGTACAAAAGTTTCTGGCAGAGTCTTTTTTACAAGGTGCAGGTAGGAGGCTCTTCTGAGAAAGAGCCCCAGATAAACCTGAAGGTTGGCTAACACTGCTCGCCGTGATGGGTTAAGGCTGGAATTGGTCTGTTTCAGCAATTCCTGCGGCGAGGACAGGTAAGGGAAGTTAATCCTATATATATATAATTATATGATGGATTTCTTCATTTTGAGTAGTTGTATGTCTTACCTGGTTTCCACCACTAGAGGGAGTAAGAGCAGCCTGATGCATACTTACATGCCTTTCAGTACACACGCTCAGTGAAGCCTGGTTCTCCGGAGGTCTCACGTCTCCACTGCAGTCCCTGCCACAACAAGGTAATACAGGGATCCCTCGTAGTCTGGGGGTCCCGAGCAGCTCTGATGAGACTCCTTTCCCCCCCCTGGATTCCGGCGGTCCTCGTGCACGCGCGCCGCGTGCGCTCCCGGGCTAATGGAGGAGGGGGGAGTGTGGTTGTGAGCCATGCACGTTGGTGTGCACGGCGCTGTACTGCGCAGGCGCCAGGCGGCAGTTTTAAAAGCCCAGAGCATCAGGTGGCTGTAAGTGTGAGACACAGGAGCTGTGGGCAGTAAGCATCCCAGGGGATTGGATCCAGGCAAACCTTAGACACCTACTCAGCATCAGGTT
This sequence comes from Lithobates pipiens, assembly GCF_037356315.1. Taxonomy (NCBI): domain Eukaryota; kingdom Metazoa; phylum Chordata; class Amphibia; order Anura; family Ranidae; genus Lithobates; species Lithobates pipiens. The sequence continues at coordinate 200,094,371 of NW_027507748.1, forward strand.
GTGCAGTATTAAGCATATGTATGTTATTGTGAGACTTTTAGCACAACAGTGATTGCACTTTGTACTAGTACCTCTGCTTTGTAGCTTAGGACTATGTCTCCTCGTAAGAGGGTCTCAGGGGGAGGTAACAAAGGCACTAGTAAATCACCGCCTAGGTCCAGGGGTTCTAAAAATGCCTGTAAGTTACCATCCCTCCTGCAAGACTTGAGCCAGCCTCACAGGACGAGTCAGTGCCCCTGTCAGGTTTTGCAGCCTCTCCTAATGTCCCAACCCCGGTATATGTCACTGAGGAGTCCCTTAGGGCTACATTGGAGGGTTTTGAAGGGAGAATCATGGATTGTATCTCTGCTTCCCTGAAAGTTAGCAGGAAAAGGGGTAGATCCCCTCCCTCTGCTGAGATTCCTCTCTCAGATGATTCTTCTGACAATGAGGAGAGATCCCTATCTTGGGACAGGGATCTTGAGCAGTCGGAGGAATCAGAGGAAGAGGAGAGAGTCCCCTCCTCCCAGGCGCTCAGAAAGCGGGTGCAGTATTATACTGAATTGGTGCGTACCACATTCAGAATGCCTGCTGCTGAAGTCGCTACGTCCTCTGTTTCCTCCCTAGGAGTCAGGAAAATCCCACAGACTGCTTTTTTCCTTTCCAATTCATCCCCTAATGGATAAATTGATGTATGAGGATTGGGGACATCCCGATAAACTGTTTACTCCTCCTAAAAGGTTTTCTATGCATTATCCTCTGGAGGAAAGTTTCACCAAGAAATGGGGGGTCCCATCTGTCGATGCGGCTGTTTCTTGTGTGAATAAAAACCTGACCTGTCTGTTGGATAAATGCTCAGGTGTTTAATGATCCAACTGATAAGAGGTTGGAAACATTATTAAAAGCCTCCTTTTCCATGACTGGCGCTGTAGTGCAACCTACAGTCGCAGCTGTGGGGTTGTGTCAGTTCCTTATGGAACAGGTTAAGTGGATGATTGGCCTCCTTCCCAGTGAGGAAGTGGAGAATTATGCAGAAATACCTCAAATTCTGTGTTTCATGATTGATGCGATTTTGGATTCTGTCCAACAAGCATCTCGTTTATCTCTCCTGTTGGTACACATGCGAAGGGCCCTATGGCTAAAAAATTGGGCAGCTGAGCTATCATGCAAGAAGCATTTGATTGGGTTCCCGTTTAAAGGGGAACGTCTGTTTGGAGAAGAATTAGACAAATTCGTCCAAAAAATTTCAGGGGGTAAATCTACTCTCCTTCCAGTCAAAAAGAGCAAACGTCCGTCATTTAGGCGCTCTCTCTCTCCCGGTGCATCAAGCTCTAAACAGTGGCGACGGCCTTCTCAACCCTCCTCTACAAGAAAGGCTCAGGGCCGGGCCCAAGGGCAGAAAAAGACTTGGGGGCGGAAGCCTGCCAAGCAGAGCCCGAAACCTTCCTTGTGAAGGGGTGCCCCCGCTCGGCTGAGTGGGGGGAAGGCTTCGGCAGTTTGCAGAAGCCTGGCGGGAAGAGATCCGGGACAAGTGGGTGATCTCTTCGGTGTCTCTGGGCTACAAGCTAGAGTTTCAGGAGATTCCACCTTCTCGCTTTCTAAGGTCAAGGATCCCCAGGGATCCAGTGAAGCAAAAAACGCTATTTCTGGCCTTGGATCACTTACTATCCCAAGGAGTGATAGTAAAAGTGGACCCAAAAGAACAGGTTTCACGGTTTTACTCGAATCTCTTCACTGTTCCGAAGCCAAATGGAAGTGTCAGACCTATCCTGGATCTGAAGGATCTGAACCGGTTTTTACGCATCCGGTCCTTCAGAATGCAGTCAATTCGCACTGTGGTCTCCTCCCTTCAAGGCATGGCATCAGTAGTCATCAAGGATGCATATCTCTATGTGCCAATTTTTTCCTGCACACCAAAGGTATCTAAGGTTCGCGGTAGAGCGGTGCCATTTTCAGTTTGTGGCCTTACCGTTCGGGCTCGCTACGGCCCCTCGAGTCTTCACAAAGATTCTGGACCCTCTCTTGGCAAACCTAAGAGCTCAGGGTATAGCCGTCATGGCTTATCTAGACGACTTGCTTCTCACTGAGAAAACAGTAGCGTTCCTGAACTACAGTGTTTCCAGAACACTAGAACACGTCTAGGTTGGATTATAAACCTAGAAAAGTCATCCCTACAGCCTGCTACCAGGTTGGAATACCTGGGTATGTTTATCGACACTGCTCACGGCAAGGTTTTTCTTCCAAGGCCAAAAGCCTTGGCCATCGGGGATCTGGTGTGCCTAATTCTGGGCAGGAGATCTTCCCCCATTCGGTTATGCATGAGACTGTTAGGGAAAATGGTCACCTCCTTCGAGGCCGTTCCATTTGCCCAGTTCCACTCAAGGCCTCTGCAAGGATGCATCCTTGCGGCCTGGAACAGGAAGCCCCAATCCTTGGATCTTCCTATGCGTCTATCCCCAGGGACACGCAGGAGTCTCGTCTGGTGGTTACAAACCGAGAATTTGCTGAAAGGCAAAACCTTTCTTCCTCTTCCATGGAAGATTATTACCACAGATGCCAGCCTGATAGGCTGGGGAGCAGTGTTAGAGGAGACATGCTCGCAGGGGAAATGGTCTGCGATCGAGACGCTATTGCCCATAAATGGTTTGGAGATCCGGGCAGTTTATATGGCTCTCATAAGGTGGTCTTCCAGACTACTGGGTCTCCCTGCTCGGGTTCAGTCCGACAATGCCACAGCAGTGACCTGTATCAATCACCAGGGCGGTACCAGGAGTCTGGTAGTGCAAAAAGAGGTGAATCGCATACTTGTCTGGGCAGAAAAGCATGTCCCATGCCTTTCTGCAGTCTTCATTCCAGGAGTGGAAAATTGGCAGGCGGATTTTCTGAGCCGCCAGCAGTTGTGACCAGGAGAATGGGCTTTGCACCCCGACGTTTTTTTGGACATATGTCGCAGGTGGGGTACTCCAGACGTAGATCTGTTTGCGTCCAGGTTCAACAAAAAACTGGACAAATTCTGGTCAAGAACAAGAGACACACTTGCTCAGGGGTCAGATGCTCTGACAGTTCCCTGGGATCAGTACAATCTGATTTGTGCTTTCCCCCCATGCCTGCTTCTGTCGCGGTTCCTGGGAAGAGTCAAGAGGGAAACAAAGTCAGTCCTTTTGGTAGCCCCGGCTTGGCCCAGGCGACCGTGATATGCAGAGATCATGAAGTTGGCCGTAGGCAGGCCAGGGATCCTTCCTCTCTGGCCAGATCTGCTCCCACAGGGTCCAATCTACCATCCTGCTTTACACAGTCTGAATTTGAAGGTTTGGCTGCTGAGACCCACATTCTGAGAGACCGTGGGCTTCGGGGCCAGTCCTTTCTACTCTGGTTAATGCCAGAAAGCCGGCCTCCAGGCTTATTTACTACAAAATCTGGAGGGCATATGTTTCCTGGTGTGAACTCAGGGGATGGCATCCTAGAAAGTATGTCATTAGCAGGATCTTGGCCTTTCTCCAGTCAGGCCTAGAAATGAATTTGGCCGTAAGCACTATCAAGGTGCAGATTTCGGCCTTGTCAGTATTTTTTCAGAAGCCACTTGCATCGCATTCCCTGGTGCGGGCTTTCATCCAGGGGGCTATGCGGATAAGGCCGCCAGTCAAACCTCCGGTATGCCAATGGGATCTAAATTTGGTTCTCTTGGCTTTGCAGGGGCAACCTTTTGAACCTTTGCACCTGGCTTCATTAGTTCTTTTGACCAAAAAATTGGTTTTCTTGGTAGCCATTTCCACGGCTAGAAGAGTGTCAGAACTAGCAGCTCTCTCCAGCAAAGAGCCGTATCTAATTGTTCATAAGGACCAGGTGGTCATGCGCCCCAACAGGTCCTTTCTACCTAAGGTGGTTTCGGGATTCCATGTGAATCAAGATGTAATCCTACCATCCTTTTTTCCGGACCCACAGTCCGCAGAAGAAGAATCCTTGCACACCTAGTATCTATCTTCAACAACGGCTCAGATAAGGAAAACTGATTGCTTATTTATTTTGCTGGAAGGCCCTAGGAAGGGCCAGGCGGCATCAAAATCCACTCTCTCAAGGTGGATCAGACAGATTATTTCTCAGGCCTATAGTGTCAGAGGGAAAATCCCTCCTTTTCAAGTGAAAGCGCACTCTACTAGGGCCGTAAGTGCTTCTTGGGCAGTGCATCACCAGGCCTCCCTGGCTCAGATCTGTAAGGCTGCAACTTGGTCATCAGTCCACACATTCACCAGATTCTATCAGGTGGATGTCAGAGGGCAAGAGGATGTCGCCTTTGGGCGCAGTGTACTGCAGGCTGCAGTTTAGGTCCTCCGGCCCATGGCAGTCTATAATTATGATCTGTGTCTCCCTCCCCTCAATCTGAGCATTGCTTTGGGACATCCCACTATGTAATGAGCTCCTGTGTCCCGTGATGTATGATCAAGAAAATAGGATTTTTATATACAGCTTACCTGTAAAATCCTTTTCTTGAGAGTACATCACGGGACACAGGACTCCCGCCCCTTTTGGGTTTTACGTAGTTTCCTATTGCTTTTCTACAAAACTAAGGTGCATCCCATATGGGAGGGGTTATATAGGGGAGGAATTCTCCTTAATTGGGGTTAACCAGTGTCCAATCACCAGAGGTGACCTATATAACCCACTATGTAATGAGCTCCTGTGTCCCGTGATGTACTCTCAAGAAAAGGATTTTACAGGTAAGCTGTATATAAAAATCCTATTATTTGCTATCACATATGGTTTGTTCTCAATTGAACAGTGTAAAAAAATGTACCGGCCCAAAGTATCAATACAGCTCTTATAGCAAGAAAACAACACTTCTCTGCCTATCAGGATGCTCACACCTCTTGAGAACTATGTATTCACAGAATGGAACTGGGTTCGGAATTTCCAGCCGCGCAGCGATGGAATTGTATCCCTAGTCAAGTTTACACTCATTAATCGCATTCAATAACTGTGAGGGGTTAGCTCGGCAGCGGGTGTGTGTGACCCCCTGGATGGGTTCACAACACAAAGTCAGGCACAGCAGACAGCGGTGTAGGTTCAAAAAACAAAAGATCCGGTTTATTTATGCTCCATGCAGTGATACATATAACAGCCAAACAAAATAAAACAAGAAAATAAATCCTGGTCAGCTTGACCTCTAACTACACACATAGACTCCCTGTCTAACAACTGGGTACAGCCTTGTGCTGTACCAGTCCCTGCCTTTGTTGTAAAGGTTTTGCCACACAGGCGTTAACTCACCGCACAGTACAGGTGACACACTCCCCAGTCTATACAACACAAAACTGGTTCCAGGATGGAGCATCTCCCTATGCATGCTGGGGTTTTTTGTAGAGGCCTTAATGAGCCCACTTGCTTCAGCTGGGCTCATTAACTCTTCCCCTCTAATTGTAAAAGTCTGCATAAAGCCTGAATCTAGGACACACATATTTACCATCCTGGATACAACCAGGTGACTTCACCTGCCTGCTGCCACATACCCCCCCCCTCTTGTTTCAACCTTGGGGTTGTAACACCAGCAGTCAGACACGCATGTATCCGAGACAAAGCATCCACATTCCCCATTTTAACACCAGGGCGATGCTTAACTGTAAAGTTAAATTCCTGTAGGGCTAGGAACCACCTATTTACTCTTCTATTGGTCTCCTTGTTCTGAGCCATCCACTTTAAAGGAGCGTGATCAGTCACCAGGTCAAAGTGCCTACCTAGCAGATAGTACCGAAGGGAATCTAGAGCCCACTTCACTGCTAAACATTCCTTCTCAATCGTGGAGTAATTTACCTCATGGGACTTTAACTTCCTGCTGAGGTAAATGACTGGGTGCTCTTCCCCGTTCCAGACCTGGGATAACACTGCTCCTAACCCAACGTCTGATGCATCAGTTTGTACCACGAAGTCCTTAGAGAAGTCTGGTGAGTACAACACTGGCTGGCTACATAAGGCTGTTTTTAAGGACTGAAATGCTTCCTCAGCCTCTGGGGACCATTTAACCATAACCGACTCTTTCCCTTTTGTCAGGTTGGTGAGGGGCACAGCCTGAGAAGCAAAATGGGGAATGAATCGTCGATAATAGCCAGCGATTCCCAGAAAGGCTCGTACCTGTTTCTTGCTGTTGGGACGTGGCCAACTCTGTATGGCCTCGACTTTATTGACTTGGGGTTTTATCACCCCCCTCCCAATAGTGTACCCAAGATATTTGGCCTCCTCCTGTCCAATGGTACACTTCTTTGGATTGGCCGTAAACCCAGCTTCCCGGATAGAGTCTAGGACTGCTTGTACTTTTGGCAAATGTGAGACCCAGTCTGTGCTATGGATAATCACATCATCCAGGTAAGCTGCAGCATATTTCTGATGGGGCCTCAGAATCTTATCCATTTTCCGCTGGAATGTTGCCGGTGCATTCTGTAACCCAAACGGCATTCTCTTATATTGGAATGCCCCACCTGGGGTTACAAACGCAGTTTTCTCCTTGGCCGACTCGGCCAGGGGAATTTGCCAATACCCTTTGGTGAGATCAAGAGTTGTCATATATCGGCCTGTTCCCAGCCGGTCAATCAACTCATCTATACGTGGCATGGGGTAGGTGTCAAATTTTGTAACTTTATTTAATTGTCTAAAATCGTTACAAAACCGCCAGCTCCCATCAGGTTTGGGCACTAGTACGATAGGACTGGACCAGTCACTCTGGGACTCCTCTATCACACCCAATTCCAGCATCCTTTGAACCTCCCCACGTATTGCCTCCCGTCGGGCCTCTGGTATTCTATAAGGTTTTAGTTTTACCCTTTCTCCTGGCGGGGTGATAATGTCATGCTCTATGCCAGATGTTTGTCCCGGAAGCTCAGAGAAAATCTCTTTGTTACGAAGTACAAACTCTTTAACCTCCTGTTGTTGGGGTTTCGATAAGGTGTCTGCTATTCCAACCTCAGGAACTAAGCAATCAGGCTGTACTTGTGACAAAGTCTCTGCGACTAGGGATTCCCTATCCCTCCAGGCTTTCAGCAGATTGACGTGATAGATCTGCTCCGGCTTTCGCCTTCCTGGCTGTCTAACCCTGTAGTTCACCTCACTCATTTTTTCAATTACTTCATATGGACCTTGCCATTTGGCCAGAAATTTGCTTTCAACCGTAGGGACTAGCACCAAGACCCTATCCCCCGGGGAAAAAGTACGGGTCTTGGCCCCACGGTTGTACACTCTCTGCTGTGCTAACTGCGCTTGGGTTAAATGTTCCTTTACAATTGGCATTACCTGTGCAATTCTATCTTGCATCAGGGCGACATGCTCAATCACACTCCTGTGAGGAGAACTCTCATTTTCCCAAGTTTCCTTGGCGATATCCAGCAGCCCTCTTGGGTGTCTCCCATAGAGCAACTCGAAGGGTGAGAAACCCGTAGAGGATTGGGGTACCTCCCTAATGGCAAACATCAGATAGGGTATTAGACAATCCCAATTCTTTCCATCTCTATCCACCACCTTCTTTAACATTTGTTTTAGGGTTTTGTTGAATCTTTCAACCAACCCATCTGTTTGGGGGTGATACACAGATGTACGCAATTGCTTCACTTTGTACAACTTGCATAATTCTTTCATAACCCGGGACATAAAGGGTGTACCTTGGTCCGTAAGCAGTTCCTTACAAATACCCACGCGGCTAAAAACAAGAGATAGCTCTTTGGCTATGGTTTTGGCCGAGGTATTTCGGAGAGGAATTGCTTCCGGATAATGGGTGGCATAGTCCAAAATAACCAAAATGTACTGATGCCCCCTAGCAGACTTCATTATCGGACCTACCAAATCCATTGCGATCCTCTCAAAGGGGACCTCCATGATAGGAAGAGGTACCAGTGGGTTACGGAAATGTGGCATAGGTGCCGACTTCTGACACACAGGGCAGGAGGAACAATACTTTTCTATTTCCTTCATGACCCCAGGCCAATAGAATCTCTGCAGTACCCTCTCTCTGGTTTTCTCTGTCCCCAGATGACCTCCCAGAATGTGTCCATGAGCCAATTCTAACACCAACTTCCTGTAAGGTTTGGGCACTACAAGTTGCTCAATGGTTTCTTCTGCCCTTTGAGCCACTCGATATAGCAGGTCCCTTTCCATAGTGAAGTAAGGATAAGGGCAAGTCTTATCTGGGTTCACTAACTCGCCATCTATTTTCACCACATTTTCCCGTGCCTTTATTAGGGTGGGGTCTTTTAACTGTTCTGTGGCAAAATTTTCCCTGTGAACCTCAAGATCCGAAAACTCCACAGACGGCATGTTTTCATCTGAGGATGTTGGCTCCTCCCCAGTTTCTCGAGTTTCCCCCGCCAATACCGACAAGGGAAATTCAGGAGAGTCCTCACCACTCCCAGAGGAATTCTGGTCATCTTCCTGGTTTATAGGGGCACCAATGGGGGCCTCAGGACAATCCCAGAGTTCCCAGAATTTTGGAAAATCCCTTCCCACAATAGTATCATGTGGTAAGTGAGCCACTAACCCCACCTGATGAGAGAGGTTACCTTTGGGGGTCTCAAAAAACACTGAAGTTACAGGATACTCTCGGGTGTCCCCATGCACACAAATAACAGCCACCCTGTTCTTCCCAGAGACCTCTGTAGTAACTAATTCAGCTTTTATCAATGTTACCAGGCTACCTGAATCTAGCAACACATCAACATGTCTACCATTAATACACATTTTACATAAATGTTTCTCAGGTCCCCGAATGGCAGTGCATGCAACTGTCGCAAACAGCGACTGACGTCTCTCCCTTATAAAGTCACATTGCATAGGCTCATCCACAACTGGGCAATTGGCTGCAATATGTCCCTCTTGCCGGCAGCGGTAGCAAATAATCTTTTTCGCTGCCTCTTGCAGCATGGGCTTCCTGGGCTGCTCCCGCCAGACCTTAGGTAGAACTCCCACCCTCTCACTCTCTCCACCCTCACCCCTTGGAGTCATCTTACCCACCACTGGGGATGATCTGGTCTTAGGGGGGAAAGTCCGTGAGTCCCTGGAAGAGGTGGTCAGGTTCTCTGTAGCCAAGTACCTCTCAACCAGATCCACAAGTTTATCTGCATTTTCTGGGTCTCCATGGCTTACCCATTTTTGGATGGCAGTAGGAAGAGCTCTCAGGAAACGATCCATAACCACACGTTCCACAATGTTTGGTGCAGTCAAAGTCTCTGGCTGCAGCCACTTCCTGCTCAGGTGAATGAGATCATACATTTGAGACCTGGGAGGTTTTCCAACCTGAAAAGTCCAGTTATGCACACGCTGAGCCTGGACGGCCAGGGTGACACCCAGCCGTGCCAATATTTCTGCTTTTAGCACCACATAGTCTTTTGCTTGGTCAGGCTCTAGGTCATAATAAGCTTTCTGCGATTCCCCAGTTAACAGAGGGGCCACCAGTCCAGCCCATTGCTCCTTAGGCCACTTTTCCCTTTCAGCAGTCCTTTCAAATGTGGTCAAAAACACCTCCGGATCATCCTCTCCAGTCATTTTTGTCAGTAAACGGCTCACACCAAAGGATGCGGTATTATTGTAACCACTTGCTTAATTGGTCTGCGGACGTTGCTGTATTAATGTCTCTATTTTCTGTTGAAAATTCTGCTCTTGCTTCTGCAACAGGTCTATGAAGCAGGCTTCAGATCGCTGCTGGGCTTGTTGCTGAGCTTCCAAACTCTGCTGGTGAGCCTTCTGCTGATTTTCCAAACTCTGCTGCAAAGTTGCATTTGTCTGCTGCTGGGCTGCAAGGCTCTGTTGTTGAGCTGCAAGGCTCTTTTGTAAACCTGCATTTGTTTGCTGCTGATTTGCATTTGCTTGTTGCTGGTTTGCATTTGCTAGAGCCAGCTGTCTCAGTATCTCCTCCATGCTGGCCTTAACAAAAAAAAAAAAAGTGCCAAAATTCTCCACCAACTGTGAGGGGTTAGCTCGGCAGCGGGTGTGTGTGACCCCCTGGATGGGTTCACAACACAAAGTCAGGCACAGCAGACAGCGGTGTAGGTTCAAAAAACAAAAGATCCGGTTTATTTATGCTCCATGCAGTGATACATATAACAGCCAAACAAAATAAAACAAGAAAATAAATCCTGGTCAGCTTGACCTCTAACTACACACATAGACTCCCTGTCTAACAACTGGGTACAGCCTTGTGCTGTACCAGTCCCTGCCTTTGTTGTAAAGGTTTTGCCACACAGGCGTTAACTCACCGCACAGTACAGGTGACACACTCCCCAGTCTATACAACACAAAACTGGTTCCAGGATGGAGCATCTCCCTATGCATGCTGGGGTTTTTTGTAGAGGCCTTAATGAGCCCACTTGCTTCAGCTGGGCTCATTAACTCTTCCCCTCTAATTGTAAAAGTCTGCATAAAGCCTGAATCTAGGACACACATATTTACCATCCTGGATACAACCAGGTGACTTCACCTGCCTGCTGCCACATAACTCTCGCAGTGTGGGTTCACCCACCAAGATTTCAGGAGCAGGTATGGGGGTTGGAACAATTATCTCCAAAGCATTTGCAGTAGCGGTTACAATTTTTCCTCCCCCCTGTACCCTTGGTACTCACGGTTTTAGTAGTAGAGGGGGTAGGTGGATTAGGGGAAGCATAACCTTGGCTATTTCTTTCCGCTGAGGGGTTCTTCTGCTCTTTAACCTGTAGGCTTGGTTGCTGAGAGCCCACCTTAGTAGGTGATGCGGAGGCTGAATGGGCATATTGTTCCAGTTTGGTAGCTGCAGCAAGCACCATCTGGTTGCTCTTGTCTTTTGCAGAGCGGGTTGTTTGAAGAGCCTCATGGGGTATATGTTCCTCTGGCGGTCTTTTTCTGGACATAGCAATTTTGCTTAGCAGGGTGGGTATGTCCCTTCCTTATAATGGAAAGAGCTCACAAAGGTCATACTGGCGCGAATTGTTAAATATCTCGCTATGTAGAGCAGAAAAAATAAAAAAAAAGACACAAAAAAAAAGGGCAAGAGCACCAGCAGTTTTGCTCTATCGTTGCCTCCTGAACACAGGTTTCTTTTACACCGGCAACATATAAAAAGTTCAAATAAGAGTGACCAAGAAAAAAAAAAATTTAAACCTCAGCACAGCACAGGAACCTCAACTTGCTGATAGGTCGACTGACAAAAATCCTCGGAATTTGCCTGCCTCCCTAATTTCATTACTCTGGCTGGATTTTCCTTTTAAATGGGCTACCTCCCATATCAAGTATTTGGGGATCCAGTTAACGGCTAAGACGGAAGAGATTTTCCATTTCAACTTCCCACCTCTCTTGAATGTGATTGAGAAGGACCTGAAAAATTAGCAACATGGCTAGTGATGGCCGAACGGTTCGCCCGGCGGTCGTTTCGCGGCGAATTTCCGACTTTCGCCGTCCGCGGGTTCGAACGCCTTTTTCCGTCGTTCGCCCCGGCGGACTTACGTGTTTAATGTATACAAGAACTTTAACCTTTCGTGACACGTTTATCATGTGTTACAGGACAACCAATTGAGACATGACAGCTCATGGACACTTGGACATTCCCCCTAACCTATAAATACACCCGATCCGGTGGCCATTTTACATTCTTTCTTCTGTCACTGTAGGGAAAGGATCCTGTGTGGAGTAGGGACAGAGAAAACGCTAGCTATTTGGTACACAAAAGTTCTTTTCAGGACTGGTATAGGTGTTAGGTCAGCAGCCTGAGTTTCTTTTGTCAGTTTAGATAAAGGGACAGAGCGCTGTATGCTGCTATTTTAGGGACAGCTCAGCCAGATTAGTCTTTCTTCATCATCATCATCATCATCATCATTAGCTGTTACTATCAGGTCCACAAAAGAGCTGTTCCAGCTAATCGTTCCAGCCTACTCTTTTTTGCCAATTTGTATAGGGACAGGCAGGAAGCAGTGTGTCAGGCAGTGAGGATAATTTTAAAGACTTGCTGTTACTATTAGTTCCACAAAGGTTCTTTTCAGGACTGGTATCAGTGGTACGGTAATAGGCTTGTACACGTATAATATTCTTTCTTCCAAATATAGAAAGAATATTATACTTGACTGCTGCCCTTCTGCTGCAGTCTGCTAATCATTCACAACTCACTTGTTCCACAAAGCTCTTTATCAGGACTGGTAACTTGGTCTGTCTAGGGTGCTACGGTACATAGGCTTGGGTGCGGTACAGTCTGCTGTTCTGTAAGGACCGCTATCGGTCCACAATACATAGGGTTGCCGTGCACTACTGCTGACCGCTGCCCTATACTGCAGCAGTCCTTCATTGGTATAGGGACTGACGTACAGTCTGCTAATCACTAACACACAACCTGCTTGGTCCACAAAAGTTCTTATAAGGACTGGTAACTTGGTATAGGGTGCTACGGTACATAGGCCTGAGTGCGTTACAGTCTGCTGTTCTGTAAGGACCGCTATCGGTCCACAATACATAGGGTTGCCGTGCACTACTGCTGACCGCTGCCCTATACTGCAGCAGTCCTTCAGCGGTATAGGGACTGACGCACAGTCTGCTAAACACTAACACACAACCTGCTTGGTCCACAAAAGTTTTTATAAGGACTGGTAACTTGGTATAGGGTGCTACGGTACATAGGCCTGAGTGCAGTACAGTCTGCTGTTCTGTAAGGACCGCTATCGGTCCACAATACATAGGGTTGCCGTGCACTACTGCTGACCGCTGCCCTATACTGCAGCAGTCCTTCATTGGTATAGGGACTGACGTACAGTCTGCTAATCACTAACACACAACCTGCTTGGTCCACAAAAGTTCTTATAAGGACTGGTAACTTGGTATAGGGTGCTACGGTACATAGGCCTGAGTGCGTTACAGTCTGCTGTTCTGTAAGGACCGCTATCGGTCCACAATACATAGGGTTGCCGTGCACTACTGCTGACCGCTGCCCTATACTGCAGCAGTCCTTCATTGGTATAGGGACTGACGTACAGTCTGCTAATCACTAACACACAACCTGCTTGTTCCACAAAAGTTCTTATAAGGACTGGTAACTTGGTATAGGGTGCTACGGTACATAGGCCTGAGTGCGTTACAGTCTGCTGTTCTGTAAGGACCGCTATCGGTCCACAATACATAGGGTTGCCGTGCACTACTGCTGACCGCTGCCCTATACTGCAGCAGTCCTTCATTGGTATAGGGACTGACGTACAGTCTGCTAATCACTAACACACAACCTGCTTGGTCCACAAAAGTTCTTATAAGGACTGGTAACTTGGTATAGGGTGCTACGGTACATAGGCCTGAGTGCGTTACAGTCTGCTGTTCTGTAAGGACCGCTATCGGTCCACAATACATAGGGTTGCCGTGCACTACTGCTGACCGCTGCCCTATACTGCAGCAGTCCTTCAGCGGTATAGGGACTGACGCACAGTCTGCTAAACACTAACACACAACCTGCTTGGTCCACAAAAGTTTTTATAAGGACTGGTAACTTGGTATAGGGTGCTACGGTACATAGGCCTGAGTGCGTTACAGTCTGCTGTTCTGTAAGGACCGCTATCGGTCCACAATACATAGGGTTGCCGTGCACTACTGCTGACCGCTGCCCTATACTGCAGCAGTCCTTCATTGGTATAGGGACTGACGTACAGTCTGCTAATCACTAACACACAACCTGCTTGGTCCACAAAAGTTCTTATAAGGACTGGTAACTTGGTATAGGGTGCTACGGTACATAGGCCTGAGTGCGTTACAGTCTGCTGTTCTGTAAGGACCGCTATCGGTCCACAATACATAGGGTTGCCGTGCACTACTGCTGACCGCTGCCCTATACTGCAGCAGTCCTTCAGCGGTATAGGGACTGACGCACAGTCTGCTAAACACTAACACACAACCTGCTTGGTCCACAAAAGTTTTTATAAGGACTGGTAACTTGGTATAGGGTGCTACGGTACATAGGCCTGAGTGCAGTACAGTCTGCTGTTCTGTAAGGACCGCTATCGGTCCACAATACATAGGGTTGCCGTGCACTACTGCTGACCGCTGCCCTATACTGCAGCAGTCCTTCATTGGTATAGGGACTGACGTACAGTCTGCTAATCACTAACACACAACCTGCTTGTTCCACAAAAGTTCTTATAAGGACTGGTAACTTGGTATAGGGTGCTACGGTACATAGGCTTGAGTGCGGTACAGTCTGCTGTTCTGTAAGGACCGCTATCGGTCCACAATAGATAGGGTTGACGTGCACCACTGCTGACCGCTGCCCTATACTGCAGCAGTCCTTCAGCGGTATAGGGACTGACGCACAGTCTGCTAAACACTAACACACAACCTGCTTGGTCCACAAAAGTTTTTATAAGGACTGGTAACTTGGTATAGGGTGCTACGGTACATAGGCCTGAGTGCGTTACAGTCTGCTGTTCTGTAAGGACCGCTATCGGTCCACAATACATAGGGTTGCCGTGCACTACTGCTGACCGCTGCCCTATACTGCAGCAGTCCTTCATTGGTATAGGGACTGACGTACAGTCTGCTAATCACTAACACACAACCTGCTTGGTCCACAAAAGTTCTTATAAGGACTGGTAACTTGGTATAGGGTGCTACGGTACATAGGCCTGAGTGCGTTACAGTCTGCTGTTCTGTAAGGACCGCTATCGGTCCACAATACATAGGGTTGCCGTGCACTACTGCTGACCGCTGCCCTATACTGCAGCAGTCCTTCAGCGGTATAGGGACTGACGCACAGTCTGCTAAACACTAACACACAACCTGCTTGGTCCACAAAAGTTCTTATAAGGACTGGTAACTTGGTATAGGGTGCTACGGTACATAGGCTTGAGTGCGGTACAGTCTGCTGTTCTGTAAGGACCGCTATCGGTCCACAATAGATAGGGTTGACGTGCACCACTGCTGACCGCTGCCCTATACTGCAGCAGTCCTTCAGCGGTATAGGGACTGACGTACAGTCTGCTAAACACTAATACACAACCTGCTTGGTCCACAAAAGTTCTTATAAGGACTGGTAACTTGGTATAGGGTGCTACGGTACATAGGCTTGAGTGCGGTACAGTCTGCTGTTCTGTAAGGACCGCTATAGGTCCACAATAGATAGGGTTGACGTGCACCACTGCTGACCGCTCACCTATACTGCAGCAGTCCTTCAGCGGTATAGGGACTAAGAGTTTTGTCACAGGGTCATTTAAAAAATGACATGCAGAGGAAGAGGCAGGCCCTTCCGCAGGGGTGGTAGGGGTAGGGCAGGAGCAACAGGCTTGAGCCAAAGTGGGAAGTTGCAGAAGGTGCGTTCAATTACTTTAAAGGATGCACCAGACTTGGTTGAGTGGCTCGCTCAGCCTTACTCTTCTGCACCCTCCTCATCCTCTCGATCTGCACCCTCTTCTTCACTCTCTGCTATGTGCACCCCCAAAGACACTACCACCAACAACACGACCACCACCACCACCACCACATACCTTCCGCTTGAGTCACTGGAATTATTTTCCGATCCATATCAAGAGGACATTTCTGATGCGCAGCCACTCTTGGTATTGGATCAGGAAGAGGAGGTAGCAACAAGCGCTACTCAGCAGTCTGACGCCAGTACCCAGATCAGCCCAAGGAGGAGGTTGGTCCCCGGTGTTGCTGCCTACTCTACTTATAGCGGTGGGGAAGGTGACGTTGATGATGACGTGTCTAGTGATGTCACGTGGGTGCCCACAAGAGAGGAAGAGGAGGGGAGTTCAGAGGGAGATATGGACCAGCAGATAGGGAGGAGAAGCAGCAATGACTTACATTGCACAGCAGGGACAAAGCAGACTGCAAATGTATCAGGAGCGAGTCATCGACCATGTACGGTCACA
Organism: Lithobates pipiens; assembly: GCF_037356315.1. NCBI lineage: Eukaryota > Metazoa > Chordata > Amphibia > Anura > Ranidae > Lithobates > Lithobates pipiens. Next base: position 200,110,183 of record NW_027507748.1, read on the forward strand.
TCTGGCGCTCCCAGGACACCGGCACATGGCTCCGCAGTGTGGGCTTTTTTTAACGTGTCCGCTGCTGACAATAGCGTTGCCATCTGCAATCTTTGCAGTCAACGCGTTAGTCGCGGTAAGCCCAATACTCACCTAGGGACGACCGCCTTAAGAAGGCACATGAGCAGCCATCACCGAGCCCAGTGGGAGCAACGGAACACACAAAGCCACACTGCAGGCTCTCACCGTCCAGCCTCGTCTTCTACTTCTCCTTCTCCTCTCTCCTCACAATTGTCCTCCACTCCACCTTCCATCACGCCAAGCTCACATTTTTCTGCAAAAAGGCAGGCTTCCGTGGGCCTAATGTTTGAGCGTAAAAAAATGATGACGCCGGATAACCCTCTTGCCCAACGGTTGGCGGCTGGCTTGTCAGAACTCATAGCCCGCCAACTACTGCCATATAAACTGGTGGACTCGGAGGCCTTTCGCAAATTTGTGGCCATTGGAACACCACAATGGAAGGTCCCAGGAAGGAAGTATTTCTCAGAGAAGGGCATCCCAGAGCTATATGGCCATGTTCAGCGGCAAGTGAATGTATCTCTGGCACACAGTGTCGGTGCCAAGATACATCTGACCACAGACACGTGGTCTAGCAAACACGGGCAGGGAAGGTATATCAGTTTTACTGCCCACTGGGTGAACCTTCTGACGGCCGTCAAGCATGTAACCCGTGGCACCCGTGTAGATTTGGTTTTACCGCCACGGATTGCATGCAGGCCTGACTCTTCTTCTCCTCCTCCTACTCCATCCTCCTCCCTCTCCTCCTCAGCTGCCTCCTCCTTTTCCGCTGCTAGCGTCTCTTCCACTGCACCGCCCAAGCTCCCCAGAACCTATTCCACATGCCAGGTGAGACGTTGCCATGCCGTGCTGCGTCTGTTGTGCCTGGAAGCAAAGAGCCACACTGGCCCGGCACTCCTTTCAGCTTTGCGTTCACAGGCAGATGAGTGGCTAACACCGCTCAATTTGACAGTTGGTAAAGTGGTGTGTGACAACGGTGCCAATCTGCTTAGCGCATTGAAACAGGGCAAAATCACGCACGTGCCGTGCATGGCACACGTCTTAAACTTGGTCGTGCAGCGATTCCTTGTCAAATACCCTGGGGTCCAGGACATCTTGCGGCAGGCAAGGAAAATCTCGGCCCATTTCAGAAGATCTTACACGGCCATGGCTCGCCTTGCTGACATTCAGCGGCGACACCATCTGCCGGTCAGACGTCTTATTTGCGATTGCCCGACGCGATGGAACTCAACCTTCTATATGCTTGATAGGCTGCTCCAGCAGAAACGTGCAGTTAACGTCTACCTGTATGAACTCTGCGAAAGAAACGGTTCTGGGGAGCTGGGTTTTTTTTCACCGCGCCAGTGGCTGCTCATGCGCGACACATGCAGACTTCTGCGGCCATTTGAGGAGATCACCAAACTGGTCAGTCGCAGCCATGGCGCCATCAGTGACATGGTACCTTATGCCTTCTTTCTGGAGCGTGCATTGCGTCGTGTCATTGATCAGGCTGTGGAGGAGCAGGAGCGGGAAGATGAGGAAGTCGCAATGCTGGATGAATTCCCAGGGGGGGCTACTCTATCTGAGACAAGTCAACAACAGGAGTCTGATGAGGAGTCAGAGGAGGATGGTGCCGGGGCGGATGAGCAGGAGCAAGAAGAGCATGCTTTAAACCTTTCTGGGATCCCTGTTGTGCGAGGATGGGGAGAGGAGAATGAAGAGGACGACATTATCCTGGATGATGAGCAGGAGCCAGGCCACCACACCGCTTCCACTTTAGTGCAAATGGGGGCCTTCATGCTCCAGTGTTTTAATAGGGACCCCCGTATAAAAAGCATGAGGGTCAAGGACCAGTACTGGGTGGCAACGTACTTAGACCCCCGGTACAAACACAAAATGGCGGAAATGTTACCGCCGTCGCAGAGGGCTGTCAGAATGCAGCACTTCCAGGCCTTGCTTCGAGAAATGCTGCATTCTGCTTTTGCGTGCGCTGGCAGAGGAGCAATTCCCACTCCCAGAGAAGGATTTGCGGGTACCAATCCAACAGCGCCTGCAAGAAGAGGCCGGTTTGAAGATGTGTTGGTGACTTCGGATATGAGGTCATTCTTTCAGCCGACCCATCGACAGGTGTCATCCGGATCCAGCATCAGGGAACGCCTAGACCGTCAGGTGTCCGACTACATTGGGTTAACGGCCGATGTGGACGCTCTGAGGAGTGATGAACCCCTAGACTACTGGGTGGGCAGGCTTGACCTCTGGCCAGAGCTTGCCCAATTTGCAATCGAACTGTTGGCTTGCCCCTCATCCAGTGTCCTGTCCGAAAGGACGTTCAGCGCAGCAGGGGGGATTGTGACCGATAAGCGTACTCGCCTAGCTCACCACAGTGTTAACTACCTCACATTTCTAAAAATGAATGAGGCATGGATCTCGGAGGAATTCAACACATGTGATCAGTAGACCATGTATATGTCTATAAACAATTTTTGGAATCAAGCACACAGACCTTCTTAATTCATTTGGCTCACTTCCCTGACCCAAAAAAGCACACCGTACTATATGCCCCTACCCTCCTCTTTGAAGAGGTTGAGCGGTGTCATATTTCTACTGGGGCTGCTTATTATGAGGGGTTCCCACCATCCCTGTGCTGTGCTGACTTCCTCCTGGGTGTTCTTATTATGAGGGGCTCCCACCATCCCTGTGCTGTGCTGACTTCCTCCTGGGGGTTCTTATTATGAGGGGATCACACCATCCCTGTGCTGTGCTGACTTCCTCCTGGGGCTGCTTACGGTGCTGCTGTCAGCGCTGTATGTCACGGAGCTGCTGTCAGCGCTGTATGTCACGGAGCTGCTGTCAGCGCTGTATGTCACGGAGCTGCTGTCAGCGCTGTATGTCACGGAGCTGCTGTCAGCGCTGTATGTCACGGAGCTGCTGTCAGCGCTGTATGTCACGGAGCTGCTGTCAGCGCTGTATGTCACGGAGCTGCTGTCAGCGCTGTATGTCACGGAGCTGCTGTCAGCGCTGTATGTCACGGAGCTGCTGTCAGCGCTGTATGTCACGGTGCTGCTGTCAGCGCTGTATGTCACGGAGCTGCTGTCAGCGCTGTATGTCACGGAGCTGCTGTCAGTGCTGTATGTCACGGAGCTGCTGTCAGCGCTGTATGTCACGGAGCTGCTGTCAGCGCTGTATGTCACGGAGCTGCTGTCAGCGCTGTATGTCACGGTGCTGCTGTCAGCGCTGTATGTCACGGAGCTGCTGTCAGCGCTGTATGTCACGGAGCTGCTGTCAGCGCTGTATGTCACGGAGCTGCTGTCAGCGCTGTATGTCACGGAGCTGCTGTCAGCGCTGTATGTCACGGAGCTGCTGTCAGCGCTGTATGTCACGGTGCTGATGTCAGTGCTCTGTATTACGGTGCTGCTGTCAGTGCTCTGTATCTCCTGCACCCTCTTGTTTGCCTACCCTGGTCCCTGACCTTCCCTCTCCTCCATTGCCTTCATTAGCTCCATAGTCCTGAATTGTCAGAACAATTTCCCAAATAAAAAAAAAATGCTTGTAGTTATCGATCCCAAATTCACCTCATACATGTATTATGCTATTGTCCAGGTGGTGGGACTACGTGCTACCCCCTAATAATTACCCCGTGGCCGCAAATTCGACCTAAAGGTTTGCGAAATTCGCCTCCCATTGAAGTCAATGGAGCCCGCGGCGAACGGTCGTTTTCGCGAACGTTTGTGTCCGTTCGCGTTTCGCGTTCGCGAAACGTCCCGTCGGAAGTTCGTCCATCACTAAACATGGCTTCTTCACTTGGTTTGGACTCTGTGCCATAGTGAAAATGAATACCTTACCCAGACTCCTTTACCGTTTTCAAGCACTCCCGATACACATACCTAACGCTTTTTTGAAAGCGGTTAATAGGGCGATAACCCATTTTGTCTGGGCTGGCAAACCCCCACGATTGGCCCATACAACACTTCGACTCCCAAAAATCAAGGGAGGAATTTCCCTCTGGCTCGGCTTCCGTGCTGCCAGAGGCCCTTGCCGAAGGAAGTAGCAACACATCCTACAGTGGGAAGGACAATTCAGACAGCATGGAAGGTCTTCCATGCCCTTGATCTCGTACCACTTCCATCCCCACTCACTCCAGTAGTGGGCAACCTGGCGTTTACTCCTGGAATCAAAGACCCTAGATTTCTGGATCTGTTACTGACCGAGAGATCACAGGTCAGACATTTTCTTACTAATGGATAATGGAAGACTAGACAACAAATAATGGATGACCAAGCATTGCAGAGACTCTCCTTCTGGCAGAAGGTCCAATTGTCTCACTCCATTAAATCCTTACTTCCACCAGACGCTTTCAGGAGACCACTGACATCTTTTGAGTGGCTTTGTCTAGACCGCTCCCCGTTGAGACATGCAATCTCTCTAACATACCAGCTGCTGATATCATCGCAGCTGGAGGTGAGACCATCTTATATGGCTGGATGGGAAAGAGATCTGGGATTGAAATTCACAGATAAACAGGTTGAGCGGATTTTCCTTTTCTCTCATAAGACTTCCATAAATGCAAGACATCAAGAAGCGGGTTATAAAGTGTTGTCCCGTTGGTACCACACACCGGCAAAACTTCACAAAATGTTCCCACAGACCACTGACCTGTGTTGGAGATTCGGGGAGGAGGTCGGCTCTCTCCTCCATATATTCTGGTCATGCAGGTTACTACAGCCCTTCTGGATGGAGGTACATCAATATGAGTCCGGGACCGCTCTGTCCGTGAACTTCTGTACAATATGTACAGAAGTTCACAGACAGAGCGGTCCCGGCCTCCCCCAAGTTCTTCCTCCTGCACCATAACACAATCCCAACAAAAATTTACAGGAAATCCATCATGCCGCTCCTGCTCACAGCGGCTAAAAGCTGTATCCCTCTGTATTGGAAACAGACCCAGCCACGCACAGTGGCCGTATGGCTAAAAAGAGTAAATGACATACATGCAATGGAGGACTTGGTGGCCACGGAAAAGGGCCTACATGAGAAATTCTCAAAAAAATTGTATTTCTGGCATGAGTTCATATACTCGGTGGAGTTCGGATAACTGGTTAACAGAACCCCTTGAGGAAGGGGAGCTGTCTTTCTTCCTACATGGCATGGCTGCGACTGGCTGGGGGTATGTATGTACACTGAAAGTATATATATATATATATATTTTTTTTTCTTTTCTCCTCCTCCCCTCTCCCCCTCTTCTATACTACCCCCCAGTCCTTTCTTCCTCACCTCCCCCCCACCCTTTCTCTTCCACAACATTTTCTTCTCACTCGTCCTATCCGATGCTGGTTCATCCGGTACTGACTCCTCGGAGTTGGTGGATTAGGACACCAATCTGTTTTCTAATTTCTAGGAAAATGGCTAAGACCAAGAAAAGTTGATGGTGCAATGCGGAGTGCGCATTTTTCCTACTCTCTGGAATGTCACTATGCCTCTAACTACTTAAGAAACTTTACGTACAGTGTTATTATGATTGCATAGAGTACAGATATAGTGATGCATAAAATGTTTTGCCATCATATTTTTCTCTGATGAACTGTCCGTATTTCCACATGCTGTACCTTGATAAATAAAGAATTTATAAAAAAAAATAAAAAAATCCTCGGAATCTTCTCCCACTTTGTGCCGCACTTTATACCCCAGTGTAGCACCTGCACAGACTAGCCCACTAACAAGGCATATGGGTGAGGGGTAGTGTAGTCGGTGGGAGGCTAGGGTGCTGTAGATGCTAGAAATAACTCCCTCCTTGGTTAACACACATGGGGGAGTGCAGGATATTACAGCACCTCACAGCCTGATCCAGGAATCATGCTACGCAGCGATGTTGTAGGAGCCACCTCACCGTGCTAGCCCGGAGTGCCCCCAGATCTCACAAGATCCTCTCCTCCCAGAGCACAGCGCTGTCATGCATTCAGCCAGCTAGTAGTAATTAGTCCACCTGCTGTGTGAGCAAAAAGGGCAGAAGAGGAAGAGGTAAGGGGGGGGGGGGGGCCACGCCGATTGGGAGTGACACGGAGTCATCCTCAAGGGTTCACAGGGGGACAGAGCGGGGGCGGCTGGCTCGGCACAGCAACACATTGAGAGCGGAGCGGGGGGGGGGGGGGAGTAGCAGCACACACTCACTCACAGAGACTAGCACTCATCCTCGCACCTCATCCCGCATTCACGTCCGGTCAGGCCACTAGATAAGCTTGATAGGTTTGTGTGCCATTCATTTTTAATGGCACCAAAAACGTATTGCAGTATTGTCACGTGGCAATTGAGGCAAACCACATTGCACGAAGCTTGTATGCCCAAAAGAATCTTTGCGTCAAAACCACACCACATTTTAGGTGCCTTTTAAAATTGATTGGTAAACACATTTTGCCAGCATTGCAATGCAAAAGCCAGTTTGGTGAGGGAAGGGTTCATTAAGGTAATATATGTCACAACTGTGGTGGCTCTTTATAGAGGAAATAGCTGCAGTGCTAAGACAAGGTCATCCAATGCACAAGGCGAAGATGGGAAACTGCGCGTACCTTCCCTGTCACTGACAGGGGTGAGGAAGGGGCCAAGGCCAATAGCCATGTGTGCCAAAACGTATAAAATGTTTGTGGCATGCAATGAACTATTACAAATGTTTGTGTTAAACTTCAGCATACTGTAAAGCTTAAAAGAGAAGTTGAGTTTTTTTGGGTTTCTTTTTTTGGAATCATACTTACGTAGGTGGATGCAGCATCGGTCCCCTGCCAGATATAAGGTTGAGAACCGAGAGATCAAACACCGCTGATCAATTGGTTCTCAGTGCCCTATGAGCAAAGAGCTGGTGACTGTCAGTCACAGGAGAAAAAAAGGAAGGGTTCCCCTGGGTGTGGACTTTTTAGGCACGTACACAGAAACAACATATATGACAAAGTACAAAATGTATTTAATAAAATAAAATCATGCCATAAAAAGGGTTAAACAGCATCATGAAATATCAATATACATGAAATATCGATATAAATTGTACATACAAGATATCGTTATAGTTGATCACAATATTAGTTGCCCTACGCATTTCGGAGCCTTGAGGATCTCCTTTTCAGGGGCAGATATACAGTATGGAGTACAGTTAAATCAACAAAAATTGGGGCGCCTGACCTTAAAGTAAATGCAGAGGAGCTTGTTTTGACCGTCCACAGATTCAACTCTGAAGTCACTGGATCTCTGCTCTGCCTCCCTGTGCTCATTGGAGCGCTGGGCTGTGGAGCGGGTAAAGCTTCTGGCTCAGGCTCTTAGTGGTTCACTCTGAGCCAGGAGGCGGTCCAGGTATATGGGTAGATCCCGACTATGTGGTTGCAATCTTTCCCCAGCCTGGACCTGCTCAGTGATGTCAGCTGACAGCGGGCTTCAAGTCCCAGCAGTGCAGAACTGCACTCCTGTGATCCATAGCAGAAGCACATCCAAACAAGTTTTGGCCTTACTTCTCTAAAATCTGTGTACAAATATGGGACCAACAGTGGTTAAAGTATAAAATCACTGAACGGAAAAAATATCCCTGCGTTTTTGGTGTCCCTGCATCTAAATTCCATGCATCTAAATTCCCTGAATCTGTGGTGTGACTGGAAAGAAAACATGCCCCTGTTTTAATGGTGTCACTAATAGGGAAAATTAACCTGCATCAGCGGTGTCAGTCAGAGAAGGGCTCAAAATGTGATCGCACAGGATGTTGAACTTAGCAGTGCATATATTCAAAGATGCAGGGCTCAGGAGTGTGGATCGTGCAGAGCTCAGGAGCTTATATTGTGCAGGGGTGAGTAACACATTAATACAGACTTCTAACTGCAACCCCCCCCCCAAAAAAAAGCACTTCCCCAAATCCCCCTCATCTCAGTAAAAAGATCCACCTTCCCCTTTAATACAGAGCTCTTCCACCACCACCCCAGATACTCATCCAGTCCTTAGTGCAGGAGGAGTGGCTCCCACAAGGCTGCACATCGTGCTGCAGGGCAGGGAGAGCTCTATGTGAGCACTGGGGAGGCATGTTGCCACTTGTAAGCACAGAAGCCAACATAGGAAGATGTCTTCTGTGTTTACAAGTGACAGTGGTGAGCATGAGATTAGTGCCAGTGGTTGCTGACTTCCAGCTGAGAAAGAGCCAGTGCCCCTGATGGACATAGAAAGAAGGGAGCAGCTGAAGCTCCTAGAGTGCTTCCCCTGCCCATAGTAACATTGTTTATGTATTAATAACATTGTTCTTCCTGGGGATGTGTCCCTTCTGCCCCCCCTCCCCCCATCCCTTGTCCTGGCCCCACTAGGGATCTCTCAAACTATTACTTTGAGGAAGCCTGAGCACTTACCTTTATGAACAGATTCTGTGGAGCAGCATGTTCATGATATCCAGTTTATGCAGTCCCCTGTCCAGTAGCAATCAGCCTGAGAAGGAAGCAACACTGAGAACAAGGCTTTGTTGCATGCAAATGTGTAGACAGGAGGAGGGAGCAGAGAGAGTAAGGGGTGCTCATTAGCCTGCTTCTGCTTTACCACTGAAGCTAAGGGCAGGAAGGTGCACAAGTTGTATTGCCTAAAGAAAAAGTCTCACTAACGTTTTCTTTTGGCAGTGGGTGGTGGCTCAGCACTGACATCTTAGTTACATATAGTTATGTAATAAGTCAGGTTGAAAAAAGACACAAGTCCGTCTAGTTCAACAATAAAATAAAATAATACTACTAAAATCCCATAGACACAATCCTTCGCCCACAGCTGATCCAGAGGAAGGTAAACCCACACACCCACAATTTGGGCTTAGATGAAAGGGAGAGCACAGTGAGTAAAGAAGGGATTTTAACCACTTCAATACCGGGCACTTATACACCTTCCTGCCCAGAACAATTTTGAGCTTTCAGCGCTGTCTCACTTTGACAATTGTACGGTCATGCTACACTGTACCCAAACAAATTTTTTATCATTTTGTTCCCACAAATAGAGCTTTCTTTTGGTGGTATTTGATCGCCTCTGGGATTTTTATTTTCTGCTAAACAAATAAAAAAAGACCGAAAATTTTGAAAAAAAATATGTTTTTTTTGTTTCAGTTACAAAACTTTGGAAATAAGTAAGTTTTATCCTTCACTGATGGGCACTGACGGGGCTGCAGTGACGGGCACTGATAAGGCAGCACTGATGGACACCAATGATGTGGCACCAATGAAGTGGCACTAATAGGCGGCACTTATAGGTGGAACAGATAGGCACTGATAGGTGGCACAAATAGGCACTGATAGGTGGCACGGATTGGCATGGATAGGTGGTACAGATGGGTAGGTATAGGCGGCATGGATGTGCATGGATGGGCACTGATTGTAGTGTAAAGTATTGTACGGATGAATGCCAATCAGTGCCAAACAATAATGCATGGCAATCAGTGATGCCCATTGTGGGCACTGATTGGCATCCATTGTGGGCACTGCCTGGCATCCCTGGTGGTCTGGGGGGGCATACCTGGTGCTGGGCATCCCTGGTGGTCTGGTGGTGCTTCTGGTGGTCCAGTGTGGGCATCCTCGTGGGGGGGCTTCCCTGGGGGGAATCGATCAGCACGGACCCCCCCGTCAGAGGAGCAGCCGATCTCCTCTACTCGCGTCTGACAAACGCGAGTGAGGAAATGCTGATCAACGGTTCTTCCTATTTACACTGTGATCAGTCGTGATTGGACATGGCTGATTACATGGTAAATAGTCTCCGTTAGAGACTCTTTACCGAGATCGTAGTTGCTGTGTGTCAGACTGACACACCGCAACAACGATAGGCGTGCAGCGCCTTAATATCCTGATCACGTCATATGATGTCCAGTCAGGATATTGAAACCACTTTGCCGCCGTCATTCTGCTATATGGCGGGAGGCAAGTGGTTAATTATCAAACACTAGCAGATCATTGTAAAAAATAGAAAGAAACCCCTCGCCAAAAAAATATATATATACTTGAAAAAACTCAAGAATATTCTGTTGCTGCTCCCCTGAAAAAAGAGAATACAATTTTACACTTCTCAATTCAAGATATGAATAACACGTAGGGGGCGCTAATGAACAAAAAATTATTAATCACCAATGTGAGCAATAACCTTCTTATTGATAATCAATAATTTGGCTACTTATTAATTTATAACATATGTGCAACTAGTTAAAGTGCATTCACCATCATAAATACAACACAACAAAAATAAAAAAACACATTCATGTGTCAACACCTGGGTGACAGCATTTACTGCAATAACTACAATAAGAAAGTCCTTCAATTTAAACTATATCAAAAAAAAGTTCTTCCATGAACATGATGTGATAGTCCACACAAAAAATATATGTTAAATCTCTTGTGTAGAAAAATGTGGTCTCAACTTTGTACGTGATCCTTCACCACAGCCTTGATCATCCACACCAAATAAGTGATAGTATATGGTTCAGCTTACCAGATTTTATTGACCACTTTACTGAAAAAGTAAGTCAACGTTCCAGGGGCGGACTGACAACTCATGGGGCCCCCGGGCAATAGGAGATTATGGGGCCCCCAGGCAATCAGAGATTATGGGGCCACACAGTATACACAAACACACACACACAGTATACAATCACACAGTGCACATAGACATGTTTCTATTGGCTGAGAAGGTACTGGAGAGGTGGGGCAGCTATAATCTCGGGATTTTTAGACAAAAAGGATGTCGGTAAGGGACATTTCAAAGACAGATGTAAAAAAAAAACACAATTTTTTTACATACTGTCCCTGGTTTTACTGAGGCTGGCAACCCTGATAGGGCCCCCTAGTAGCATGGGGCCCTCGGGCAGTGCCCGAGTAGCCCAATGGTCAGTCTGCCCCTGCAACGTTCGCTTCTGCAGGATTATGCCTGCTCACATGCCCTTGACCTGTAGAGAGATTCAGCCTTCCTCCTCACAGACAAGTACGGTAGATGCGGTATATAAAAAACTGATGGAAAGCCTCCATAGCGTAATAAAGTTTTATTAAAAAATTTAAAATAATGTACAGCCAAATGGCTCCTTACTTGAAAAAGTGCCTTTTTCCCGGCACTGGGGCTGCTGGCATTAATCTCGAGCGATACCGAAGGTATCCACGCTATCCGCTATAGATGGCGTGCTTTCCACACACTCGTGTTGTTAGCCAGAACGACCGGATGTCCTGCGTGACCTTGCACTGCCTCTGATGTACGTTTTGTTAGAATAACGTCTTCAAGGGGGCGTGCCTGGTCACTCTTCGTACTACATTTTATACTTAAATAGATCTGCATCTCATTTTTTTGGGCAGCCTCAGTGCCGTTCGAATGACACTTAATACTACGTTCGCACTTGATCATTTTACAACAATCAAAATAATACATTATACAAATTCTCGTAAAAAATAAATAAAAATAGGTTACACCATTTCTTTAAACTTCAGATAGTTTTTTGCTGCATTCTACTTTGGCTGTTTTTCTTTTCTTCTTTTTCAAATATTTTATTGAATATAATGCAATAAAAAGAGTCATACAATAGATTTATAGTTAAGTAGAATGTATAAAAGTGTGAAATGAGGCTTCTCAGTATATTAACAGGAGGTGAATACTATAATAACAGTCATGTAATTTGGGATATATTAGTTTAACACATTTTAGCTAAAGATAAACATGTATAAATTTTAATAACTGGATTAGATACATAGTAAAAATTGTAGTTTCAAAGTTTAGGGTTGGAGGAGATTTGGTATAATATAGGATAAAAGAAAGGTTGTTACCAGGAAGGTATAGAGAGGTAAGTAGATAATTCAGGACCAAGATCCAACCATGTGGCTTGGTTATTCCCTGAATAAAAGATACTACCATCCCTAAAATCTCCTCTATAGTAATAACATTAGGAAATATATAACTCATTAATTTAGCTTGTACATCTATATATAGTAAAAGGAGAGGGTGTGGGGAAAGCAAGGGTGGGGGAAGCATATATAAGGGTTGTGGAGGGAGGAGACCACTCCGAAAGAAAATGTTATATGTTAATAAATTCTACATGTAACATAGGGGGTAAGATATATGTTTGATTAGTTGTTTCATGAGAATATAAGAGATTGGTCTAGACCATGTGGTAAGTAGTGTTCAATCCAAGGAAGCCATAATGATTCGAACATGGGAACTTTATCTAGTACGGTTGCCTCTATTTTAGCGTGAATCATGGCTTGCGTTACTCTATGTTTGAATGATACCATACATAAAGTGGGTGTTTTCCAGGCTTTTGCAATATTTTTTTGGCAGCCGTGGTTATCGATAATAGAAGTTTAAATTGGTGGTGAGTTAAAGTTTGAGGTTTATTATTCAGGAGTGCTACCGTAGGGTCTGGTTCTACTGTGGTTTTGAAAATGATAGAAAGAATTTTGAATATTTCTGACCAAAAAGCTCTGACTATGGGACAATCCCACCAAATGTGTAAGTGTGTGCCTAAGTCAGCACATCCTCGAAAGCAGTTAGCTGGGTATTGCGGGAGGAATTTTGAAATCCTAGCAGGTACTAAGTACCATCTAGAAAGCACCTTATATTTAGTTTCTGAAGCTACTATATTCGGGGAGGCCGATCTAGTAGCCTGCCATATGTGAGTCCAGTTTAGTTTGTCTGGTTGAAGATTTAAATCATTTTTCCATTTAGATGTATAGGTTGGAGGGGAAGAGGTTGTATGCGATAATAGTTGGTTGTACAGATTTGAAATGAGCCCTCGTTTGTGAGGATCAGATTTGCAAGCTTGTTCAAAAAAAGTGAAGCTTGGGGTAGATGGATTTGAAGGAGTGTTTCGGATTAGAAATTGTTTTATTTGTAAGTATCTAAATGTTTCTTTTTGAGGTATAGCATGTGTTTTTTGTAATGCAGCAAAAGGGGTAATAGAAGAGGATTCATAAAAGTGATGAGAACGGGTTAATTCTGCATTTGACCAAGTAAGGAAAGATGATGGAGAAGTCCAGGCAGGATAGAAAGATGGGTTATTAAGGAAAGAAAGAAGGGGGTTATGTTCAGATTGGAGACCAAAACGAGCTCTTAGTCTGTCCCAACTTGAAAAGCTATGCTTAGTAATAGGGTTAGTAATTGCTCGGCGTTGTGCTGGTGGGAGCCAAAGAAGGTTTGCAGTTGATAAAGGATCACATTCTACTGATTCAATTATAACCCAAAGGGGAATTTCTTTTGTAGCGTGGTATTTAGGTAACATGGCTAATTGGGCAGCATAATAATATTTAGAGAAATTAGGAACGCTCAATCTACCACCAATACGAGGAGTGTGAAGGGTAGATTGTGGGAGGCGGGGCTTAAATTTTCCCCAAATTAATTGGGAAACTTTCCTCTGTAATATGCGTAAGAAATATGCTGGAACCTGTATTGGAAGCACTCTGAAGAGATATAGGATCTTAGGAAGTATTGTCATCTTAATTACAGAAATTCTACCCATCCATGCCAATGGAAGAGAGGACCAGGTTTTCATTAATGTTGAGAGGTGAGTTAGCATGAAGGGGTAGTTTGCCGAATATAGATTAGTTAGGTTAGCTGTAAATATAATTCCAAGATAAGTAATTTGTGTTGATGACCATGTGAATGGGAGAGAGTCTTGCAATTGTGCCTGCAAGTCAGGTGGAATAGAAATGTTTAAGGCTTTGGACTTATGAGTATTTATTTTGAGTCCTGATATTGATTCAAATTTGGTTAGGACATCTATAAGATTTGGGGCTGAGGTAAGTGGGGAAGTTAGGAAAATAAGAACGTCGTCAGCAAACATACATAGCTTGTGTTGATAACCTCCTAGTTCGAGGCCTTTAATATTTATATTGGAGCGTATAAGCTGTGCGAGAGGTTCGATTGCCAAAGCAAATATATGACGGGACAGGGGGCATCCTTGCCTGGTTCCTCTCTCAATGGAAAAGGATTCGGAACGGTATCCAGAATATGAAACATATGCTTTTGCATTTTGATACAGAGAAGAGATCCAACCTCTAAATTGTGTTCCGAATCCCCATCGGATTAGGATGGAGTTGAGATAGGACCAAGAAATAGAATCGAATGCCTTTCTTATGTCTATTGAGAGAAAGCAGGTAGGTATACGACGGGATCTTGCTATGTGGGCTAGGAGGGTAGCACGGCGAATGTTATCACCTGCTTGTCTAGAGGGAATAAACCATGTCTGATCTTTGTGAATGAGGGAGCCTGTTATTGTATTTAGTCGGTTAGAGAGGATCTTGGCTAGAATTTTAATATCTAAATTAAGTATTGAAATTGGTCTATAATTGGACCAAGAAGTGTCATCAGTGTTCGGTTTTGGAATCATGGCTATGGATGCTAATAAGGATTCATCACGAAAGGAATGGTTTGTGAGAAGGGAGTTAAAGGCCTCTACCATAAGGGGAGATAGTATAGTAGTAAAATTTTTATAAAATATAGCTGAGAAACCATCAGGGCCTGGACATTTGTGGATTTTCTGAGTTTTTATTGCTGTTTGGACTTCAAAATCTGAGATTGGTTTATCAAGAAGTTCTTTTTGAGCAGTCGAAAGGGAGGGGAGTTGTATAGAGGAGAGAAAGGTATCAAATTTTGCTTGGTCAAATTTATGAGTATCTCGGTATAGGTCAGTGAGTCCTTTACTAAACTTATGGATAATTTTGAGAGGGTTACTAGAATAATAATCTTTGGATAATTGGAGGCGGATCGGTTTAGGGGTATAGTTTGCCTTGCGTAGGGCTAAGGCTGAGAAAGTAGTCGGCTTATTGGCTTTCATATAAAAAGTATATGCTGATTTTCGGAGAATCTTTTCAGCGGAGTCTGTTAATAGGTCGAGTTCTAATTTGGCTTTTTCATATAATTGTTTCTTTTGCTGTGAGGGTGAGTTTTGAAAATTCTCAGAGGCTTTATAAAAAGCATCATCAAGTTGTGCATGTAGTTGTTTTTGTTTTTTCCGATGATATGTTGCTTGGCTAATGCAGACCCCTCTGATAGATGGTTTAAGGGCTTCCCAAAGTGGCAAAGGGTTTGTATCTAAGGGATTGTTGTTAGCAAGGTAGTCTTGTATAGCATTTTCTATATCTTGTCTGTATTTTGGTTTGGTTAGTAGACTGTCATTTATACACCAGGTACGGTAATTAGGTCTTGGAATTAATGATGAAAAGGATGTCATTACAGCATCATGATCTGACCAAGAGCATGGTACAATTTGAGAGTTAAGGATAAGGGGAGAGGTACTAGTGTTTATAAGGAGATGGTCAATTCGAGAGAATTGTTTGTGAGGATGAGAATAGTGCGTATATTGTTTCCTTATAGGGTTATGTTCACGCCAAGTATCTAGTAAGGAATGCTGATTAAGAAGGTTTTGGTATGAAAGGCGCTGAGCATTTATTGGAGTCGGGGATTTGTCTAGGAATGGATATATCACTTGATTAGAGTCTCCACAGAGCGTTAGGGTACCGGTTTTATGTGTATCCACTAGTGAGAACAAGTGAGAGAGGAAGGACAATGGATTCTTATTCGGGGCACAGTAAGAGACTATGGTAACTTCGCAGTCTAGCAAGTGGCCAGAGAGTAGTAGGTATCTTCCCTCGGGATCTTTAATTTCTTTTTTAAGTATAAACTGTGTGGTACGGTGAAATGCTATTAAGACACCTCTCTGTTTGGTAGAGGCCGAGGCAGTATATGTCTGGCGGTATTGTTGACTGAAGAATTTTGGGAAGGATTGTGTTGAAAAGTGTGTTTCCTGTAAACATACCAGTTGTGCTTTAAGCTTGGAAAAGTATTGGAACGCTTTAGTTCTCTTTGAGGGGGAGTAGAGTCCCTGTACATTGAGGGTTAGAATATTTAAAGTCATTTTTATGAAGAAGTGGAATATCAGGAGAGTTGTGGGTATTTGGTTATGGCAAGGAAGGGAATATGGGGTAATGTAGATAGGAAATGAAAAGTATGAGTTGAATCTGGTAGTTGAAAGGGGTATGAGAAGCTTTGGTATAGAAAAAAGGGTGGCTCCTATGTGGAGCAAGTATTCAGTGTGTGGTAAAAATCACCAACCAATGGATACTGTAGGTCCAAAGAGTATCCGATTACAGCATCGGGTACTCGAGGATCAAGTTGAATGCACAGTACGTTATGACCGGGATTATGACAGCCATTCAAAATAGTCTATAAATTTGTAAACAAGCACGTTTTTAGAACTATTATATAACTATAAAATTATACTCGGTACATTAACAAAAAAAGTACTAAAAAAAAAAAAAAAAAGTGTATGAAATAAAAATAGAATTAGTGAAGCATCTCTGAGGTCGATTTTAAGATGATTTATAGTGGTTGTCTCATTAAATATAGCTGTCCTGTACCCATTAATCAGAAGTAAAACCCCCGACAACAGGTCCAGGAGAGGATAATAATATATATAATTTCTTATGAAATGAAGGTGTTGCAAATATACAGAGTACTGGCACTATATTAGCATTTAAATTAAGAACGTTATATTATGTTAGGGTGTAAGACCCATTGCAGTGTTATTTACTAATGATGTCACTGAATATATGATTTAAAGCAGAACATGCCCTAGGGGTTCTAGATCACATATAAGAATATTAACATCAGTCCATCTGTTCTTCTTGAACTGATGGAGGTGAAGCAGTACGGCACCTTTTATGCATACTGGGATGATCTGAAAGATTAGAAGTGTCCTGTGGTTGTTTAGGAGAGTTAGATGTTGCTCGACGTTTGGATCCTTCAGCTGTTCCCTCTGATGTTGACAGGCGAAGATCTTGAATTGCTTCAATGAGATCATCTTTCGTTTTACAGGTGAAGGTAGAACCTCGGTGAGAAAAGCGGACAGCAAATGGGAAGTTCCAGCGATAAGAGATGCGATGAAGTTGGAGAATCTGCAAATGTGGCTTCATCACCTTACTTTTCATTAGAGTTTGCTGTGAGAGGTCTTGAAAAATCTGATATTTATGCCCCTGAAAGATTAAGGAATCTTTACTATGGGCTGCTTCCATTATTTGTGCTTTAGTACGGAAGTAGTGTAATTTTATTACAATGTCCCTGGGGGGGCCATCCTCTTTTCTGGGAGCCAGGGTTCTATGAAACCTGTCCATTTCCAGGAGCTCTATAGGAATTGATGGGACTAATTCCTGGAAAAGCGCAGTAATAGTGGATTGGAGATCTTCTATAGCCTCAGGGATGCCACGGATACGAAGATTAGATCTCCTGGCTCTATTTTCAAATTCCTCGAGTTGGCTGCTGAGGGAAGAATTTTCTTCCCTAAGGGCTTCTATTTCTTCTTTTTGATTATTTGTAATAACTTCCAATTCATCCATTCTCTATTCTAGGACAGATGTGCGACGGCCCACCTCACGAATCTCTCGTGTAAGTCTCTCAGTAATTTTATCTGAGGTGTTTTGTAAAGCCTTTTGTAAAACGCTCTCAAATTGACAGAGCCAGGAGGAGAGTTCTGTAAAGTAATCGGAGTCTTTCCAAAATCAAAATCTGTCTCACCTTTCTGTGTAGAGGGAGAAATCCTTATTTGTGTCTTTTTCTGTGAGGAAATATTGCAGGGGGATGATGCTGCCGCCATTTTAGCAGTAGTTCCAGTCAGCGATGTTTGGGCTTTTAAAGTTTTAGATTTAGATTTTTTCCCACTGTACATAGTATCAAAATGTGCCCTGATGTCTCAGTGACAAATGTAACAGTTTTGTAAAGCGGTGTGCTGCTATAACTTGCCGTTATTAGCTGTCAGGTCCCGGTATACACGGAGCTCTAAGCAGCCATGTACTGCTCAGTTAGCCACGCGCATGTGCACTCGCGGCCATGGGCGTCCACAGCAGGGGGCAAGGGGGGTCAAGTGCCCCCCCCCTGGAATCCCCAAGGTGTTGCAGCCGCCGGCATGCTGCATTTTTTTTTACTGAGTCCGCCAGCGGCTGCATCCTCCGCTCTCTCCTCTGGATCACAGCTCTGGCTGGCTCTGTGTTCCAGGGCCGCTCTGTAACACAGTCCCGCCCCCCAGACCAGCTCATGTGATAGTAGAAAGAATCAATGTGATTCCCTTGTCCAGCTGGGAACAGAACAGGTCGATTACATGAATTTCTATCGGAAGTTGGTTTAAGGGACATCTGGCGTATGCGACATCCTCAGGATAGGCAGTATTCCTGTTTTTCCAGTACCCACCAGACGCTATCAAGAATAGACATGGGTTTGGGGAACAAAGAGGCAGTTGGGTTGGTGGCAGACATAGAATATGGGGTACGTGGGATTTCAGATCATTCCCCTTTGGTTATAACTTTGAATACGGGAGAGTGCGCCCCACTGAGAGAGTGGAGAATAAACCCAGTTTGGTTGGAGCTAATTGATAGCTCCAACCTTTTAGGGGATCAAATAGGGGAATTTCTCGAGACTGACAGAGGGACAGCGGCACCTGGAATAGTTTGGGACTCCCTAAAAGCCTTTCTTAGAGGAATACTCATACAGAAAATTGCAATAACAAAACGGGAAGCTCGAGACCAAGAGGGGAAAATTAGAAATGATGTTATCCAGGCCGAGAGAGAGTTTGTGGAGGACCCATCGCCAGGGAAACAACAGACCTGGGTGGATAGCCAACAGATATATAAAATGGCACTTCTAAAAAGGGTAGAGAACCAACGTATTTTCCAACGTCAATATTATTTTGGCGAAGGGGAGAAGGTGGGTCGAGTTCTCTCCTTATTGGTTCAAACTAATGGCCCCCCTACAGCAATACAGGCAATTAAAACACAGAAGGGCGATCTTGCCTCTAGGCCTACCGAGATTATGAAGGTACTTAGTGACTACTATAGAACCTTATATAAATCAACTATACAGGATTGTGAGGGCCTGGCTACTAATTTCCTGCACCAAACAGCTATCCCTATGCTTTCAGACCAGGATAAATTGAATCTAGACTTACCACTAACTTTGGAAGAACTAAAATGCGCGATGAGCAGTATGTCTAATTATAAATCTCCTGGCCCTGATGGGCTTCCAGTAGAAATTTATAAACGATATAGTGAACAGTTGATGCCGGCACTACTGGAAACGTTAAACCATACATTAGAGGCGGGGGAGCTCCCCGCTTCAATGCTGGAGGCTAATATCACTTTAATTCTCAAAGAGGGGAAGGATCAACAAGAAGTCTCGTCATACCGGCCGATATCCCTGTTATGTTCAGATGTAAAAATCCTAGCCAAGGTCCTAGCAACTCGGTTAAATAGCTATATTCATAAATTAATACATCCAGACCATTCCGGGTTTATCCCGGGCAGAACAACTAACACTAATATTAGGAGGGTTTTTCTAAATTTACAAATACCTAGAGACAATGATAACCCAGGTGCCATACTAGCTTTGGATGCTACCAAAGCCTTTGACAGCCTGGAGTGGGGCTATCTCTGGGGCGTATTGGAATGCTTCGGCTTTGGCCCCCTATTCATCCAATGGGTAAAATTACTATATAGGGGACCTAGGGCCAAGATTAAAATGGGGACTTTATTCTCCGATATGTTTCATCTAGAAAGGGGTACGAGGCAGGGGTGCCCGATGTCTCCCCTCTTGTTCGTGTTGGCTATGGAACCCTTGGCTGTGATGGCGAGATCACGCCCGGACATCCAGGGATTCCGGCGCGGACTGGAGGAGGAGAAGCTGGCCCTATTTGCAGATGATGTCCTGTTTTTTATTGGCGATGTGAGCTCTACTCTGAACAGTGTAGTACGTCTGATGGAGGAATTTGGGCAACAATCAGGTTTGGTTATCAACTGGAGTAAATCAGCCCTTATGCCATTGTCGGAGTCTGGAGATCAAACATTGCCTACAGTTGTGGGACTAGAAGTGGTACCCAAGTTGAAATACTTGGGTGTCTGGATTCCTAGAGACATAAACTGGTATGTTGAGGAGAATCTGGTACCACTACTGGCGAAACTGAAGCAGAAGGTCAATAACTGGTGTCGCCTCCCCCTGTCTGTGGCGGGACGCTGCAACCTAGTAAAAATGATTTGGCAGCCACAGATTTTATATATCCTCCACAATTCCCCAGTCTGGATTAACCAGAAGTGGTTTGACAGACTGGAGGGATTGATTCGTGAATTAATATGGAAAAAGAGACAGCCTCGGATTCGGCTGCGGACACCGCATCCAAGAACTTACTTTCTATCAGCCCAGCTCCAGCATTTATCTGGGGCTGAACTGGAGGGGGGTGGCT
This sequence comes from Lithobates pipiens, assembly GCF_037356315.1. Lineage (NCBI taxonomy): Eukaryota > Metazoa > Chordata > Amphibia > Anura > Ranidae > Lithobates > Lithobates pipiens. The sequence goes on from NW_027507748.1 coordinate 200,130,449, forward strand.
GTCCGAATCATAAATTGATGATTAATAAAGCATATCATAAAACCTTAATAGAAGTTTTGGAGGCCAACTCATTTGCTTGTAAATGCCCTACTAATGTTTTGGCGAGGAAAGTATGGCAGATAGCTAAGCAACTCCTGGGCTATGAGGGAGTAACTGAGTATACTCCCCTATGGAACAATGGAGAATTGGCCGAATTAAATAGTATAGATCGGCCCCTAGAGTGGGAGAGGAGGGAGATCAGTAGACTGGTGCATCTCTATCAGGGGAATATTATGAAATCTTCTGAAGGTCTTCGTCAGGAATTTGGTATCTCTAACAAAACATTTTATATATATTTGCAAGTGAGACACGGGATACAAGCACAGTACGGTACACTTGTTATTGAGAGGGTGAAGAGCCCCTTGTTTCAGGGATTCCTTGAGCGAGGACAAACAAAGGGTCAGATTTCTAGTTTGTATATAAAACTCAAAGATAAAATCCTGAATGGAGAGGGACCGGATAAGAGCAGGAGGGGATGGGAGGAAGACTTGGGACCAATTGGGCAAGAGCAATGGGATGAGATCCTAGCTCAAGGGAACCTGGTGTCTATCTCCCCATCGCAGCGCATGTCCCACAAGCTCTTTCTTTATATGGCATATTACACCCCTAAAAATTTTTTGAAGATAAGTAGAAAGTCTAATGGTGAGTGCCCTAGATGTGGAGCACCAGGGGATCTGCTCCATATGGTATGGAAGTGCCCAAAATTATATCGGTACTGGATAGAAATCGTACATAGAATTAACAGGATCTTTAATACCACCCTGGAACCAGAAGCTAAGGCCGCGTACACACGCGCGGACTGTTCGCCCAACCTTGTTCGGCAAACAGTTTCGGCAAACAGTCCGCTCAAAATTTGCATGAGCGGACTTGCCCACACACGAGCGGACTGTTTCAACGAACTGTTTGCCAAACAGTCCGCTCAACTTTTGAAATGAACGGACTCGCCCACGTAAGGCGGAGGCAAGTCCGCCCATTTTGTACAGGTAGGCGGGGCCCGCGAAGGAGACGTCGCGGGCTCCGCCGCCTGGAATGGGCTTAAAGGGGAACCCCAACGCCGAAAAAAATCGGCGTGGGGGTTCCCCCCAAGTCCACACCAGACCCTTGTCCGAGCACGCTACCCGGCCGGCCAGGAAAGGGGGGCGAGCGAGCGCGCCCCCCCTCCTGAGCCGTACCAGGCCGCGTGCCCTCAACATGGGGGGTGCCTTGGGGAAGGGGGGGCCGCGCGGCCCCCCCACCCCAAAGCACCTTGTCCCCATGTTGATGAGGACAAGGGCCTCTTCCCGACAACCCTGGCCGTTGGTTGTCGGGGTCTGCGGGCGGGGGGCTTATCGGAATCTGGGAGCCCCCTTTAAGAAGGGGGCCCCCGGATACCGGCCCCCCACCCTATGTGAATGAGTATGGGGTACAATGTACCCCTACCCATTCACCTGTGAAATAAAGTACAAAAAAAAACACAACACATGGAAAAAGTATTTTATTGCACAGCTCCGGGGGTCTTCCGTCTTCGGGGGTCTTCTCGCCGGACTCCTCCGCTATGTGTGTGTAGCTCTTTTGCTAGCGGAGGAGTCCGGCTTTCTTCCTCCCCGCCGCCGGCCTCTTCTCCCGACTTCGGGGGTCTTGTCCCCCTCTTCGGTTCTTCTGCCGGGCCACCGCGCCTTCTTGTAGCTCTTTTACAGGCGGTGGCCCGGTCTTCTGTCGCCGCTGTCGCCGCCGACTTCCGTTCGTGTTCTTCTTCTTGTTCTTCTCCAGGAGATGTTGACACGTCGCTCCCTCCGGCCGGAATGCCAGAGCCGCGCTGTGCGGTCACTTATATAGTGACAATGGGGCGGGGTCACATGGTATATGTCACATGGGTTGGTCACATGGTGACCCCGCCCCCTTACGATGTCATAGTCCCCATGTGACATCAACCCATGTGACCAACCCATGTGACATATACCATGTGACCCCGCCCCATTGTCACTATATAAGTGACCGCACAGCGCGGCTCTGGCATTCCGGCCGGAGGGAGCGACGTGTCAACATCTCCTGGAGAAGAACAAGAAGAAGAACACGAACGGAAGTCGGCGGCGACAGCGGCGACAGAAGACCGCCTGTAAAAGAGCTACAAGAAGGCGCGGTGGCCCGGCAGAAGAACCGAAGGCGGCGACAGAAGAACGGAAGGCAGCGGCGACAGAAGACCGGGCCACCGCCTGCAAAAGAGCTACAAGAAGGCGCGGTGGCCCGGCAGAAGAACCGAAGAGGGGGACAAGACCCCCGAAGTCGGGAGAAGAGGCCGGCGGCGGGGAGGAAGAAAGCCGGACTCCTCCGCTAGCAAAAGAGCTACACACACATAGCGGAGGAGTCCGGCGAGAAGACCCCCGAAGACGGAAGACCCCCGGAGCTGTGCAATAAAATATTTTTTCCCCTGTGTTGTGTTTTTTTTTGTACTTTATTTCACAGGTGAATGGGTAGGGGTACATTGTACCCCATACTCATTCACATAGGGTGGGGGGCCGGTATCCGGGGGCCCCCTTCTTAAAGGGGGCTCCCGGATTCCCATAAGCCCCCCGCCCGCAGACCCCGACAACCAACGGCCAGGGTTGTCGGGAAGAGGCCCTTGTCCTCATCAACATGGGGACAAGGTGCTTTGGGGTGGGGGGGCCGCGCGGCCCCCCCTTCCCCAAGGCACCCCCCCATGTTGAGGGCACGCGGCCTGGTACGGCTCAGGAGGGGGGGCGCGCTCGCTCGCCCCCCTTTCCTGGCCGGCCGGGTAGCGTGCTCGGACAAGGGTCTGGTGTGGACTTTGGGGGAACCCCCACGCCGATTTTTTTCGGCGTTGGGGTTCCCCTTTAAGCCCATTCCAGGCGGCGGAGCCCGCGACGTCTCCTTCGCGGGCCCCGCCTACCTGTACACGCGCTCGAAATGGGCGGACTTTCCGAGCGGGAACAGTCCGCTCATTTCGAAAGTACAGCGGACAGGCCCACACACGGGCGGACTGTTCGCTCAAACACAGTTTCAGCGGACAGTTTTTCGGAATTTCCGAAAGACTTTGTCCGTCCAACTGTCCGCTGAAACTGTCCGCTGAAAGCCCACACACGAGCGGACTGTCCGCCCAAACACTGTTCAGCGGACAGGGTTGGGCGAACAGTCCGCGCGTGTGTACGCGGCCTAAGACTTGTCTATTAGGGATTATGGAAAGGGGTAGAATCTCTGCTGCAACCAAAATATCTATATTAAGATGCCTGTATCAGGCCAGACGCTTAATTGCGATGAAATGGCAGGCAAAAATCCCCCAGTATTGCAAGCATGGATAAATGCCATAAACTCTATAATTTGGTGTGAACGAGCAATGTTTATTAGACAAAACAACTTAAAAAAATTCAAGCTGCTATGGAAGCCATGGTTGGGAGATATTGGTTACCCCCCGGACGAGATAGTGGAGGATGGGACTTAAGGCGTACCCACTCGGCTTAGGCTTGGCGTGGTTTGGGAGCTTTCCGGATGCTCCTTATTTCTGTTCCTGAAGGGACCTGCCACTCCTTTATCGGCTAGCCACAATAGGCTTGGCTGGACTTATCAGCACGTGTTCAAAGAACAGGGTTTTGGGGGGGGGGGATAGATTTGTAGGTGTGTCAGAAACAACTAGAGTGTTATGTATGATTGCGCCTGCGGCGCTAAGTAAATTCTTGAAGAAAAAATCTGTATTTCTTGTTGCGATATGTATACTTTTTCTATGTTTGGAAAACCATGCTTTATGTATGTATAAACCAAATCTTTTTTTCTAATAAAAAGCAATTAAATTAAAAAAGAAAGAATCAACGTTCCGCCTATCACATGAGCCGGTCTGGGGGGGCGGGACCGTGTTACAGAGCGGCCGCCGAACACAGAGCCATCCAGCGCTGTGATCCAGAGGAGGAGATGCCCATCCGTACAGTCTGCCCTGTGTGCCACAGTGCCTGGATAGGAGGATCGAGGGGGAGGGGGCTGCAGTGCTCTCCTCCACCACCACACACTCCTGCCCCCCCCCAGTGCTCTCCTCCACCACCACACTCTCCTGCCCCCCCAGTGCTCTTCTCCACCACCACACTCTCCTGCCCCCCCAGTGCTCTCCTCCACCACCACACTCTCCTGCCCCCCCAGTGCTCTCCTCCACCACAACACTCTCCTGCCCCCCCAGTGCTCTCCTCCACCACCACACTCTCCTGCCCCCCCAGTGCTCTCCTCCACCACCACACTCTGCTGCCCCCCCAGTGCTCTCCACCACCACACTCTCCTGCCCCCCAGTGCTCTCCTCCACCCCCACACTCTCCTGCCCCCCAGTGCTCTCCTACACCACCACACTCTCCTGCCCCCCCAGTGCTCTTCTCCACCACCACACTCTCCTGCCCCCCCAGTGCTCTCCTCCACCACCACACTCTCCTGCCCCCCTGGTGCTCTCCTCCACCACCACACTCTCCTGCCCCCCCCCAGTGCTCTCCCACACCACCACACTCTCCTGCCCCCCCAGTGCTCTCCGACACCACCACACTCTCCTGCCCCCCAGTGCTCTCCTCCACCACCACACTCTCCTGCCCCCCCCAGTGCTCTCCTCCACCACCACACTCTCCTGCCCCCCCGTGTTCTCCTCTACCACCACACTCTCCTGCCCCCCCGTGTTCTCCTCTACCACCACACTCTCCTGCCCCCCCAGTGCTCTCCTCCACCACCACACGCTCCTCCCCCCAGTGCTCTCCTGCCCCCCCCAGTGCTCTTCTTCACCACCACACTCTCCTGCCCCCCCAGTGCTCTCCTCCACCACCATACTCTCCTGCCCCCTTCCAGTGCTCTCCTCCACCACCACACTCTCCTGCCCCCCCCCCCAGTGCTCTCCTCCACCACCACCCTCTCCTGCCCCCCCAGTGCTCTCCTCCACCACCACACTCTCCTGCCACCCCAGTGCTCTCCTCCACCACCACACTCTCCTGCCCCCTCCAGTGCTCTCCTCCACCACCACACTCTCCTGCCCCTCTTCCCAGTGCTCTCCTCCACCACCAAACTCTCCTGCCCCTCTTCCCAGTGCTCTCCTCCACCACCAAACTCTCCTGCCCCCCTCCCCAGTGCTCTCCACCACCACACTCTCCTGCCCCCCAGTGCTCTCCTCCACCACCACACTCTCCTGCCACCCCCTCCAGTGCTCTCCTCCACCACCACACTCTCCTGCCCCCCCCCCCAGTGCTCTCCTCCACCACCACACTCTCCTGGCCCCAGTGCTCTCCTCCACCACCACACTCTCCTGCCCCCCCACAGTTCTCTCCTCCCCTGTTCTTGCTGCCCCCCTGCTCTCCCCATCCTTCTCTAGCCACCATCCCAGTAGTCTCCACTCCCCCCTGTTCACCCCCCAGTGCTTTCCCCCTCTGTTCTCCCCCCAGTGCTTTCCCCCCCTGTTTTCCCCCCAGTGCTTCCCCCCCTGTTCTCCCCCCAGTGCTTCCCCCCTGTTCTCCCCCCAGTGCTCTCCCCCTGCTCTCCTCTCCCCCCAGTGCTCTCTCCCTTGTTCCCCCCCAGTGCTCTCCTCCACCACCCTCTCCTGCCCCCCCCCCCCACAGTTTTCTCCTCCCCTGTTCTTGCTGCCCCCCCTGCTCTCCAGCTCTCCCCATCCTTCTCTAGCCACCATCCCAGTGCTCTCCCCCCTGTCCCCCCCAGTGCTCTCCACTCCACCCAGTACTCCCCCCTGTTCTCCCCCCACCACAGTGCTCTCCACTCCCCCCAGTCCTCTCCCCCGTTCTCCCCAGTGCTCAAATGGCCGCAGAAGTCAGAAGCATGAGCAGCCACTGCCGCGGTGAAAAAAAACAAAGCTCCCCAGAACCTGTTCTGCCGCAGAGTTCATACAGGTAGACGTTAACTGCACGTTTCTGCTGAAGCAGCCTATCAAGCATATAGAAGGTTGAGTTCCATCGCATCGGGCAATCGCAAATAAGACGTCTGACCGGGAGATTGTGTCACAGCTGAATGTCAGCAAGGCGAGCCATGGCCGTGTAAGATCTTATGAAATGGGCAGAGATTTTCCTTGCCTGCCGCAAGATGTCCTGGACCCCAGGGTATTTGACAACGAATCGCTGCACGACCAAGTTTAAGACGTGTGCCATACATGGCACGTGCGTAATTTTGCCCTGTTTCAATGCGCTAAGCAGATTGGCACCGTTGTCACACACCACTTTACCAACTGTGAAATTGAGCGTGTTAGCCACTGATCTGCCTGTGAACGCAAAGCTGAAAGGAGTGTGGCTCTTGGCTTCCAGGCACAACAGACGCAGCACAGCATGGCAACGTCTCACCTGGCATGTCGAATAGGTTCTGGGGAGCTTGGGCGGCGCAGTGGAAGAGACACTAGCAGCGGAAAAGGAGGAGTCAGCCGAGGAGGAGAGGGAGTAGGATGGAGTAGGAGGAGGAGAAGAAGAGTCAGGCCTGCATGCAGTCAGTGGCAGTAAAACCAAATCTACACGGGTGCCACGGGTTACATGCTTGATGGGCCTCAAAAGGTTCACCCAGTGGGCAGTAAAAGTGATATACCTTCCCTGCCTGTGTTTGCTAGACCACGTGTCTGTGGTCAGATGTGTCTTGGCACCGACACTGTGTGCCAGAGATACATTCACTTGGCGCTGAACATGGCCATATAGCTATGGGGTGCCCTTCTGTGAGAAATACTTCCTTCCTGGGACCTTCCATTGTGGTGTTCCAATGGCCACAAATTTTCGAAAGGCCTCCGAGTCCACCAGTTTATATGGCAATAGTTGGCGGGCTATCAGTTCTGACAAGCCAGCCGTCAACCGTTGGGAAAGAGGGTTATCCGGCATCATCATTTTTTTTTTACGCTCGAACATTTGGCCCACTGAAGCCTGCCTTTTTGCAGAAAAATGTGAGGACAGCATGATGGAAGGTGGAGTGGAGGAAAATTGTGAGGAGAGAGGAGAAGTAGAAGACGAGGCTGGACGGTGAGAGCCTGGAGTGTGGCTTTGTGTGTTCCGTTGCTCCTACTGGGCTCCATGATGGCAGCTCATGTGCCTTCTTAAGGCGGTCCTCCCTAGGTGAGTGTTGGGCTTACCGTGACTTATGCGTTAAAAAAAGCCCACACTGCAGAGCCATGTACCGGCATCCTGGGAGCGCCAGATGTGACCGTACATGGTTGATGCCTCGCTCCTGATACATTAGTAGTCTGCTTTGTCCCTCCTGTGCAATGTAAGTTCTTCCTGCTTCTCCTCCCTATCTGCTGGTCCATATCTCCCTCTGAACTCCCCTCCACTTCCTCTCTTGTGGACACCCACGTGACATCACTAGACACGTCATCATCAACGTCATCATCAACGTCACCTTCCCCACCACTTTAATTAGAGATCTCGGAGTAGGCAGCAACAGCGGGGACCAACCTCTTCCTTGGGCTGATCTGGGTACTGTCGTTAGACTGCTGAGTGGTGGTTGTTGCTACCTCCTCTTCCTGATCCAATGCCAAGAGTGGCTGCGCATTGGAAATGTCTTGATATGGATCAGAAAATAATTCCTGTGACTCAAGCGGAAGGTATATGGTTGTGGTGTTGGTGGTAGTGTCTTTGGGGGTGCAAACAGCAGAGAGTGAAGAAGAGGGTGCAGATCGAGAGGATGAGGAGGGTGCAGAAGAGTAAGGCTGAGTGAGCCACTCAACCAAGTCTGGTGTGTCCTTTGACGTAATCGCACGCACCTTCTGCAATTTGCAACTTTGGCTCAAGCCTGTTGCTCCTGCCCTACCCCTACCACCCCTGTCTCTTCCTCTGCCTGTCATTTTTTAAATGACCCTGTGACAAAAGTCTCTAGAGAAGTGCAGTATGTATGTGGAAGAAGGTATATAACACCCCGCTTCAATCTGTTCTTTTTGGGGGCTATTGGTCTATCACAAAAGTTATAATACTTTTTTTTTTTATTGCGTTTGTCACTCTTTGTAGTATCACTGCAGAAACTCTCAGCAGTCACATTGCTGCACAGTGGAAATACACTATACTATGCTTTCTATATGTGCAAGTATTTTATACGTGTATTACACACCTATTTACTGCACACCAAATAGTACACCTATACCAGTCCTTAAAAGGACCTTTGTAGCTAGTGATTTGCAGACTGTCCCTACACTGATAAAAGACAGCTGCAGAAATGAGCAGTAATCTGCAGCACAGCAATGCACCAGCACCCTATATATTGTACACCCATACCAGTCCTTAAAAGGACGTTTGTGGACCTAGTAGTAATAGCTAGCTAGTGATTAAACCGACTGTCCCTGCTCCACACAGTGTCCTGTCCCTACACTGACAAAAGACAGCTGCAATCACCAGCACCCTATATATTGTACACCTATACCAGTCCTTAAAAGGACCTTTGTGGACCTAGTAGTAATAGCTAGCTAGTGATTAAACTGACTGTCCCTGCTCCACACAGCGTCCTGTCGCTACACTGACAAAAGACAGCTGCAATCACCAGCACAGCAATGCACCAGCACCCTATATATTGTACACCTATACCAGTCCTTAAAAGGACCTTTGTGGACCTAGTAGCTAGTGATTTGCAGACTGTCCCCCAGTCCCTACACTGATAAAAGACTGCTGTAGAATAGGGCAGCAGTCAGCAGCAGTGCACCACAACCCTATATATTGTACACTTATACCAGTCCTTACAAGGACCTTTGTGGATCTAGTAGCTAGTGATTTGCAGACTGTCCCTCAGTCCCTACACTAATAAAAGACAGCTGCAGAAACGAGCAGTAATCTGCAGCACAGCCCTGCACCAGCACCCTATATATTGTACACCTATACCAGTCCTTAAAAGGACCTTTGTGGACCTAGTAGTAAGAGCTAGCTAGTGATTAAACTGACTGTCCCTGCTCCACACAGCATCCTGTCCCTACACTGACAAAAGACAGCTGCAATCACCAGCACAGCAATGCACCAGCACCCTATATATTGTACACCTATACCAGTCCTTAAAAGGACCTTTGTGGACCTAGTAGATAGGGATTTGCAGACTGTCCCTCAGTCCCTACACTGATAAAAGACTGCTGCAGAATAGGGCAGCAGTCAGCATAAGTGCACCACAACCCTTTGGGTCTTGTATGGATATTAAGGGGAACCCTGTACCACCCCAACAAAAAAAGGAAAGGCGTGGGGCCCCCAGGCCCTATATACTCAGAACTGCAGTATACAGGCGGTGCAAACAAAACAGGAACTGTGTAGGTTTGTTGTGTTAAGTAGAATCTGTTTGTAATTTTGAACTGGTACATTTTTAAAGTGTAGCTCCAGTCAAAAAAATCTATTTTTAAGCTTTTTGGAAAACATAGAGAAGGGTTATCACCCCTGTATAATTTTTTTCGCCGTACGTCTTTTATCATCTCACTTCCCGTTGTCTCCTTCCGTTTGCAAGTCGGAGACGTTTGTAAGTTGGATGTTTGAAAGTAGGGGCCTGACCTATATGCTCTGCAGAAACGGGGGCCTAAGGTGTTGGTGTTGTCACAACACTGTAAGCCCTCAAAGTGACTCTTGGTGGGCACTGGAGCGCCCTGCTGTGAACGTTTATATGAAGAATTGTAATTACATGGCATTGTTGAACAGTGATAGAAAAATTGGGCCTTTGGTGGTTGTGGTGGTGGTGCTGGTGCCACAACACTATAAGTCCTCACAGTTACACTTGGTGGGCGCAGGAACAGGCCCTGCTGTGAAATATTATATCAAGAATTGTAATTACATGCCCCTGTTAAACAGGGACTGAAAAATTGGACCTTAGGCACTGCTTGCTGGTGCCACAACACTGCAACCTCTCCCAGATACTCTGGTTGGAGTGCAGGAATGAGCCCTGCTGCAAAGCATTGCATCAAAAATTGTATTACATGCCCCTGTTAAACAGGGGCTGAAAAATTGGGCTGGTGGCACCGGTGCTGGTGCCACAACACTGAACCCTCTCCCATATACTCTATTTGGAGTGCAGGAATGAGCCCTGCTGCAAAGCATTGCATCAAAAATTGTAATTACACGCCCCTGTTAAACAGGGGCTGAAAAATTGGGCTGGTGGCATCATCCAAAACCAAAAATTTTCTTCCAAGATATCAGTGGGATCATTGAGGAGGAAGACGATAGTCAGTCAACATGACAGGACAGTCACTCAGCATCAGCATAGGCAGTCTTGAAGGGATGTGACATTTCAAAAAAAAGTATTCGGTTACATCAGCTTTAGGTGTTGGGTAGCTGGTGGTGATCCAAGTCTGATTCATCTTTATGAAGGTCCGTCGATCAACTGAGTCGGTGGACAGGTGCACCCTGTGATCGGTTACAAAGCCACCAGCAGCACTGAAGGTGCTTTCCGAAAAAATGCTGGATGCAGGACAGGGTAGTAGCTCAATTGCATACTGTGCAAGCTCTGGCCAGTGATCCATCCTCAAGACCCAGTAAGCCAGAGGATTTTCGATGGGAAAGGTGTCCAAGTCTGACCTTGCCCCTAGGTATTCCTGCACCATGTAAATCAGACACTGGCGATGGTTGCTGGAACCGATAATACCTTGGGGCTGCGGACTAAAAAAGTTGTGTGAACGCATCGGTCAGACGGCCACCTTCTCCACCGCTCCTTCTGTGACTGACCGAAGCCTCAGCAACACGTTGTCCAGGACCAGACAGAAGTTTGTAACTTCCCAGTCTCTGGGAATGCGTTGCACAGACCTTTCTGCAAGGCCTCCCTGAGATGTCTCATCCTCTGCTCCCTCTGCGACGGCAAGATAAGGTCCGCAACTTTACCCTTGTACCGTAGATCAAGGAGAGTGGCCAGCCAGTAATGGTCCCTCTCCTTGATCCGAATAATTCAAGGATCCTTCCGCAGGCTTTGCAGGATCAGGGAGGCTATGCAGCGTAGGTTAGCTGAGGCATTCAGTCCGGAGTCCTCTGGGTCACTAAGGACAACATGATCCGCAGCCACCTCCTCCCAGCCGAGTAGAAGTCCACGGGTTTCTTGGAACTCTAAATCATCCCTAAAAGACGACTGCTGCTGATGCTGAGTGCCAGGCTCCACCTCCATGCTGACACAATCCTCCTCCTCGTCCTCTTGCTGTGTGATGAGTGGGACAGCATGAACACTGTCTGGATAAAGGGGGCCTTGAGAGGCAAGGAACTCCTCCTCTTCCTGCCTCTGTTCTGCCTCAAGTGCCCTTTCCATTATTCCACGCAGCGTATGCTCCAACAGGTGGACAAGAGGTACAGTGTCACTGATGTATGCACTGTCACTGCTCACCATCCTTGTGGCCTCCTCAAACGGTGAAAGAACAGTGCATGCATCCCCGATCATGCCCCACTGGCGTGGTGAGAAAAAATCAAGCTCCCCTGACCTTGTCTTGGTGCTGTAGTTGCACAGGTACTCATTGATGGCCCTCTGCTGCGTGTGCAGCCACTGCAGCATGGCCAATGTTGAGTTCCACCTGGTGGGCATGTCACATATAAGGCGGTTCTTGGGCAGGTTCAACTCCTTTTGGAGCTCAGCCAGCCGAGCACTGGCATTAAATGGTTGGCGGAAATGCACACAGACTTTCCTGGCCTGCCTCAGGACATCCTGTAAGCCCGGGTACCTTCCCAAGAACCGCTGCACCACCAGGTTAAGGACGTGAGCCACACAGGGCACATGGGTCAGTTGTCCCTGTCGGAGGGCGGAGAGGAGGTTGGTGCCATTGTCGCAAACCACCATTCCTGGCTTAAGCTGGCGTGGCGTCAACCACCTCTCGGCCTGCCCCTGCAGAGTTGACAAAATATCTGCCCCAGTATGGCTCCTGTCCCCCAAACAAACCAGCGCAAGCACGGCATGGCATCTTTTTGCCTGCATACTTGCGTAGCCCCTTGAACGCCTATGGAGCACCGCTGGTTCCGAGGACAGAGCACTGGAAGAGGTCATGGGTGAAGAAGAAGAGGAGGGGGTGGAGGAGAGAGGTGTGTCACAACCAGTAGTAGCATTTTGGAGGCGTGGTGGCGGAAAAACCTCCAACACTACTGCACCTTGTCCTGCATCCTTCCCAGCTGCCAGAAGAGTGACCCAATGGCCCGTGAAAGATAGGTAACGTCCCTGTCCATGCCTGCTAGACCATGAGTCAGCAGTAATATGCACCTTACCGCTGACTGCCCTGTCCAGCGAGGCAAGGACAAAAAAAATGGCCCACACCAAAGAACTTTTGGAATAACGCGCAGAGGCAGCGCCCTGCACAGGCAGAGCTCTGCGGTGTGATTCAGTCGGTGTGCTGCCCCTAAGCTGGACCACGGAGGGCATCCTGCCTCGTTGGAGATGTGCCTCCTCCTAGTCTCTCCTATCAGGCACCCACGTGGAGTCAGTGACCTCATCATCCCCTCCCTCCTCATCACTAGAGCAAACCTGGCAGTATGCTGCAGCTGGTGGAACATGACTGCCAGATTGCTGTCCTTCTTGAGCATCCCCTCTCTATGCACACTACTGCCTTCGTCTAGCTGGGTATCATCATGAGAGCCTTCAAAACACTGGGCATCCTCCTGGAGCATGTACCCAACACTGTGCTCAAACAGTTCGGGGGACTCCTCAAGAGGACATGGTGGGTCTAGGGAAGGAGTGACTGATGATGACATTGAGATGAGGGAAGAGGACGCATTGGCAGCTGCTTTGCTAGTACCCTGAGCCTGGGTGAGAGAGGATGAGGAGGATGAAGAGGGCTTGGTCATCCACTCTACCAAGTCTTCGGCATGTTGCAGCTCAACACGTCCAGCTGCTGAAAATAAGGACAAGTGTGTCCCATGGCCACGTGCTGATGACGACACACCACGTCCATGTCCACGACCAGCACTGTTGTCTCTAGACACAGAGCCTGCTTGACTCTTTTATTGGCTCGTGACTGTCTGCCTCTCCTTGTTGGCCTTCCAGATATAGTAATGGCCTGCCGGGAGATGGGAAAACCAGCAATTGGGTAGTGTAAATTGTGCTGGAGGCACACAACACCCACTAACTCCTGCAGATGCCTGTATGAGAGAACACCAGCAATAAAGGGTAGCTACAGGTGTATATTGTGCTGTGCTGTAGGCACACAACACTCACTAACTACTGCACATGCCTGTATAATCGAACACCAGCAACAAAGGGTAGATACAGGTGTATACTGTGCTGTAGGCATCTTACCTGTGGCCAATTATTGCTTTCTTCGCTGCCGGCGCTGTGATTGGTCAAGCATGTGGCGTCACAGTGCATGCTTGGCCAATCATGAGCCAGCAATGCACTGTGATGGCGCAGTGCATTGTGGGCCATGAGCGCCACACGAATTTGGCACGAGTGGCCCATAACGTTCGGTATTCGCTTTGGGGCTGTTTCTCTGCTAAACGCACAGGCTGACTTTGCCACATTGAGGGACCATTAGACGGTGTTAGAGTTATGCTTTAAAGCGGAGTTCTGCCTGAAAAAAATAATTTAAGTCAACAGTTACAAATACTGCAGCTGCTGACTTTTAAAATAAGGACACTTACCTGTCCAGGGAGCGCGCAATGTCCTCGCCTGAAGTCGACCCATCCCTTGGCTCCGGGTGGAGGCGCCGGCATCTTAAATAAGGGAATCTGGAAGTGAAGCCTTGTGGAAGACAGCGGAGGGGAGCGGAGGAGGGGCCGGACATGGCATAGATCGCCGTGGATACTACAGCGATCTTTCATCGGAAGTGGGAGCAAATACCTGTATTAGACAGGTACCTGCTCCCCCCCCCCTGAAAAGGTGCCAAATGTGAGACCCCAGGGGGGGGGGGTCCGGACAGCGGAAGTTAAATTTTTGGGTAAAACTCCGCTTTTAGTTAAGATTGTATTGACATATATTTTAAGTTGCATGGACAGTTTCTGTAAAGGAATGTAGGAAGTTTCCTTCCATTGTTATCTAAGCTGTGAGAATATTTTTTGTTTGTGTGATATTTTTCTATTCTAAGGTCTACTTTACAGAGTTTGTTTTTCCTGTTGCATATACATCTTTTTCTCTTACGTGAAGGCCTATGGTTAATCGTTTCTTGTTGACTATTATTGTAAAGTACTTTTTCCTGTGTTGTTTATTGTATATAGAATATGACATGTTTAGCAAGAAAACATGATATGGTAATATCCTGTTACATACTGTATTTAAGATTTAGAATTGTGAAATTAAAACTAGGTGACCATTCACTGTGCTCTTGGGTGTGAGTGTGTTGCTTCCAGGGCCCTGAAGTTCTAGAAGTGTGGAATGGAAAGATAAGCCAGCAAAGGTTAGTGATTACATTGTCAGATAATATAGAAAGGGATGGATCTCTTAGGTAGTATGATAGAGTAAACTTGTTGCAGTTCTGGGATAATCTTTAGTTAGAATAAAGCAATATAAAAGGGAATATAGATATGTACCATGAACTTGTTTTTATGCATTATAAAATTTTGGATGAGAATCTTTTCTTGTCAAGTTTCAATCACATTATCTCATTCTTAACGTACTAAGAATGTAAGGGCTGACACCTTGTCACGACAATTTTCCTCCACTTCCCAGTTGGAGTCGTTCTGGTTCCTGTGATTCCTCCTGATTGTATTCGGGCTACGGTTCGCACCAGTCTCACTTCTCCTTTGGGTGACAAAATTCTTGCTGCTCAAGTCCATGCTCCTCCTGAGAAACCTTGTGACCGCTTCTTTGTCCCAGAGAGTCTCCATACTGCCATGCTCCAGACTTACCATTCTCCCAAGGCAGCTGGCCACCCTGGGAAGAATCAAGTCATTTGGGCCATTTCCCAACAATTCTAGTAGCCTAGTCTATGTGCTGATGTAACTGCCTTTGTAGCTGCTTGTTCCGTGTTTACTCAGAGTAAGACTCCATGACACCTTCCAGTGGGCCTCCTACAACCCATACCCAATGGAGAGAGGCCCTGGACTAGGGATGAGCTTCGAGTTCGAGTCAAACTCATGCTCTACTCGAACATTGCCTGTTCGCCTGTTCAGCGAACAGTGAACAATTTGGGCTGTTCGCAGCAAATTCGAAAAGCCGGAACACCCTATACAAGTCTATGGGAGAAATCTAAAGTGCTAATTTAAAGGGTAATATGCAGGTTACTGTCCTAAAAAGTGTTTGGGGACCCGGGTCCTGCCCCAGGGGACATGGATCAATGCAAAAAAAGTTTTAAAAACAGCCGTTTTTTCAGGAGCAGTGATTTTAATAATGATTAAAGTGAAACAATAAAAGTGTAATATTCCTTTAAATTTCGTAGCTGGGGGGTATCTATAGTATGCCTGTGAAGGGGCGCATGTTTCTGGTGCTTAGAACTGTCCCTGCACAAAGTGTCATTTGTGCAGGAAAAAAAGTCTTTTAAAATCACTTGCGGCTATTGTCGGGTCCCGTAATACAGAGAACACTCAATGAGTGTTCTCTGCATTAGCCGACAATTCATTCATTCATTGATAAAAAAAAAAAAAAAGCGTGGGGGTTCCCCTAAATTCAATTACCAGGCCCTTCAGGTCTGACATGGATATTAAGGGGAACCCCGTGTCAAATTTAAAACAAAAATTGACGTGGGGGTCCCCCTAAATATCCATAACCAGACCCTTCAGGTCTGATATGGATATTAAGGGGAACCCCGCATCAAATTAAAAAAAAAATTGACGTGGGGGTCCCCCTAAAAATCCATATCAGACCCTTTATCCGAGCACGCAACCTGGCAGGCCGCAGGAAAAGAGGGGGGGACGAGAGAGCGGCCCCCCCTCCCTCCTGAACCGTACCAGGCCACATACCCTCAACATTGGGAGGATGCTTTGGGGGTCTGTGACCCCTCAAAGCACCTTGTCCCCATGTTGATGAGGACAAGGGCCTCATCCTCACAACCCTGGCCGTTGGTTGTGAGGGTCTGCGGGCGGGGGGCTTATCAGAATCTGGAAGCACCCTTTAACAAGGGGACCCCCAGATCCCGGCCCCCCCCTGTTTGAAATGGTAAGGGGGTACAAAAGTACCCCTACCATTTCACAAAGAAAGTGTCAAAATGGTTAAATAAGACAAACACACTTTTGAAAAATTCCTTTATTAAAAATAAAAAAAAATAAAAAATAGATTCCAGCGGTGCTAATCCACTCTTGCTATCCAGCGACGGGTCTCCGGGGTCCAGCGATGGATGATCATATCCAGCGATGGGGGATCTCTCAGTCCAGCGCTGTCCATACATCCTTCTTCTGTCTCCACTCCGGAGACACTGCAGAGATCCCAGCGCTGACGTTTCTTATATTAGGAGGGCGGGGCCACCCGTCACCTGACCCCGCCCCTCTGACGCTGGAGAGGGAAGCCAGGGGTTCCCCAGTGACGTGTGGGTGACCCCGCCCCCTCTGATGTAACGGAAACCTGAGTTACATCAGAGGGGGCGGGGTCACCCACACGTCACTGGGGAACCCCTGGCTTCCCTCTCCACCCGTCGCTGGATAGCAAGAGTGGATTAGCACCGCTGGAATCTTTTTTTAATTTTTTTTATTTTTAATAAAGGAATTTTTCAAAAGTGTGTTTGTCTTATTTAACCATTTTGACACTTTCTTTGTGAAATGGTAGGGGTACTTTTGTACCCCCTTACCATTTCAAACAGGGGGGGGCCGGGATCTGGGGGTCCCCTTGTTAAAGGGGGCTTCCAGATTCTGATAAGCCCCCCGCCCGCAGACCCTCACAACCAACGGCCAGGGTTGTGAGGATGAGGCCCTTGTCCTCATCAACATGGGGACAAGGTGCTTTGAGGGGTCACAGACCCCCAAAGCATCCTCCCAATGTTGAGGGTATGTGGCCTGGTACGGTTCAGGAGGGAGGGGGGGCCGCTCTCTCGTCCCCCCCTCTTTTCCTGCGGCCTGCCAGGTTGCGTGCTCGGATAAAGGGTCTGATATGGATTTTTAGGGGGACCCCCACGTCAATTTTTTTTTTAATTTGATGCGGGGTTCCCCTTAATATCCATATCAGACCTGAAGGGTCTGGTTATGGATATTTAGGGGGACCCCCACGTCAATTTTTGTTTTAAATTTGACACGGGGTTCCCCTTAATATCCATGTCAGACCTGAAGGGCCTGGTAATTGAATTTAGGGGAACCCCCACGCTTTTTTTTTTTTTTTTATCAATGAATGAATGAATTGTCGGCTAATGCAGAGAACACTCATTGAGTGTTCTCTGTATTACGGGACCCGACAATAGCCGCAAGTGATTTTAAAAGACTTTTTTTCCTGCACAAATGACACTTTGTGCAGGGACAGTTCTAAGCACCAGAAACATGCGCCCCTTCACAGGCATACTATAGATACCCCCCAGCTACGAAATTTAAAGGAATATTACACTTTTATTGTTTCACTTTAATCATTATTAAAATCACTGCTCCTGAAAAAACGGCTGTTTTTAAAACTTTTTTTGCATTGATCCATGTCCCCTGGGGCAGGACCCGGGTCCCCAAACACTTTTTAGGACAGTAACCTGCATATTACCCTTTAAATTAGCACTTTAGATTTCTCCCATAGACTTGTATAGGGTGTTCCGGCTTTTCGAATTTGCTGCGAACAGCCCAAATTGTTCACTGTTCGCTGAACAGGCGAACAGGCAATGTTCGAGTAGAACATGAGTTTGACTCGAACTCGAAGCTCATCCCTAGTCCAGGGCCTCTCTCCATTGGGTATGGGTTGTAGGAGGCCCACTGGAAGGTGTCATGGAGTCTTACTCTGAGTAAACACGGAACAAGCAGCTACAAAGGCAGTTACATCAGCACATAGACTAGGCTACTAGAATTGTTGGGAAATGGCCCAAATGACTTGATTCTTCCCAGGGTGGCCAGCTGCCTTGGGAGAATGGTAAGTCTGGAGCATGGCAGTATGGAGACTCTCTGGGACAAAGAAGCGGTCACAAGGTTTCTCAGGAGGAGCATGGACTTGAGCAGCAAGAATTTTGTCACCCAAAGGAGAAGTGAGACTGGTGCGAACCGTAGCCCGAATACAATCAGGAGGAATCACAGGAACCAGAACGACTTTGCATTGATCCATGTCCCCTGGGGCAGGACCCGGGTCCCCAAACACTGTTTAGGACAGTAACCTGCATATTACCCTTTAAAATGAGCACTTTAGATTGTGAACGTTCGAGTCCCATAGACTTTAATAGGGTTCTAAAATTCACACGAAGTTTAGGTCTGTTCGCAGGTTCTGGTTGCGAACCGAACAGGGGGGTGTTCGGCTCATCCCTACCCTGGACCCACCTGTCTATGGATTTCATTGTGGAGTTACCCTACTCCCACGGGAACACTGTCATCCTTATGGTGGTTGACTGGTTCTCTAAGATGTGTCATTGCATTCCACTTAAGAAGTTGCCCACTGCTAAGGAACTGGCTTCTATTTTTGCTCGGGAGATATTTCACTTACATGGGCTACCCAAGGTGATTGTCTCGGACAGGGGTAGTCAGTTTGTGTCCCGGTTCTGGCGAGCCTTTTGTGCACAGTTGGGAATTCAGCTTTCTTTCTCCTCTGTGTATCAACTGCAGTCTAATGGGGCCGCAGAATGAGCCAATCAGTCCTTGGATCAATTCCTACGTTGCTATATTTCTGACCATCATAACAACTGGTCAGACCTATTACCTTGGGCAGAGTTTGCTCACAACAGTGCCTTGAATTCTGTTTCCCAATTGTCCCCGTTTATGGCGAATTATGGTTTTCAACCTTCCTTGTTGCCTGACTCGTTTGTTCCGCAGAGTATTCCTGCATTAAAGGAGCATCTCTGTGGTCTTTGTTCCACTTGGGCACAAGTCCAGGAGGCTTTGCGTCATGTTAATGATAGGTACAGACTCCATGCTGACCGCAGACACCTGCCTACGCCTTACTACCAGTTTGGGGACAGGGTCTGGCTGTCATCTCGCAACCTCCGACTTCATGTTCCCTCACTGAAGTTTGCACCTCGGTTTATTGGGCCTTTCCGTATTCTCCACAGGATTAACCCAGGGCTCAGCCCTTCCTTCTCAAAGCTGGCCGCTCAGCTGTCAACTAATTGCCATCTCCCATCTTACTCTATCCAAAATGAAAAAACTTTTTTTTGCCTATTGTTCTACTTTACTTTAAGTGTACATTTTTCAAGGATCGGGGGTGCTCCAAGACTTAGACTGGGGGGGGGGGGGGGGGGGGGGATATTGGCATTGATAAACACAGAACAGAAATGGGAATTCTTTAAAAAGTCTGTATGCAAACTCACTGCAAAGTATATTCCCATGGCAGTAAGTTAAAAAGGCTTAAAAAACCTATTTGGCTCATGGCCAAATTTAAAAAAAACTATAAATAATAGGAAAAGAGCTTTTAAAGAATATAAAAATGAAGCAACACTATTGTTTAAATTTTACAAATATTAATAGTAAAAAGGTCAGGTCTGAGCATGTAGGCTCTTTACAAAATAATCTAGAGTGGGTGACTGAGGAGAAGGCAAATTTAATAAATACCTTCTTCAGCTCTGTGTATACAAAGGAGCATGGGGGGGGGGGGGATAGATGGGATCAGTGGCAGAAGGATAGATGGGATCAGTGGCAGAGGAATAGCTTGGATCAGGCAGAGGGGTGGTGGGATCTGTGGCAGAGGGACAGATGGGATCAGGAAGAGGGGTAGTGGGATCTGTGGCAGAGGGATTGGTGGGATCAGTGGCAGAGGGATGGATGGGATCAGACAGTGGGGTGGTGGGATCAGTGGTAGAGGGTTAGATGGGATTAGGAAGAGGGGTTGTCACAGATCTGATGCGGAGCTGATCTGTGTCTCACCTTTTAGTGCTGTAGGTCAGCTGGCACCTGTTGTTCCACTAGATGATGTTCAGTTCTGCTGCACTCTGCAGCTATGTGTCGCCGACTACACCTGTTGCTTAATATATGATTCCTTCCTGCTACTTCCTGTCTAGCCCCTCATGTGCTTCTCTATTTAAATCCCTCTCAGACCAGCTCTGGTTGCTTGAGCAACATTTGTTTCTGAGCTCCCTTCGTGTAACCTGCCTTAACCTGATCTCTTGTGTACCGACTCGGCCTGTTCTGATTACGTTGTCTGCAGCCTGCCCTGACCTTGGCTCGCTATCCGGTTCTCCTTTGCTTCATCCATCCATCCTTGTCTGACAGTGTCTTCTGGTACTTCCCTAGCGAGCGGGGTGAACCCAGGGGTCATGACCTGGGGTCAGCATGCAGCTAAGCCCAAACCCTTGTGAGGGGGTCCCTGGCAGAATACTGGCTGGCCCTTAGACTCCACACCCTGGGGGATCCCGTGTCACCTGGTCACCTGTGGGCTCACTGTAAGTAGTACCGTGACAGTTTACTCAAGCCACGAGCGCCTCTGAGATTTAGCCACTGACCGAGGATCAAATGCAACATCTAGTTCAGAGACTTAACTCCCAGCAAGCAAATCAAGAGCAAATAATGCTGGTCCTTCAGGATCTTGCCTCCCGTCTGGATCGTTTGCAAATCGCTGCAACTTCAGCTCCTCCTGTTCCTGCTTCTGCTTTAGCTGCTCCTGTGTTATCTACTACACCTGGCAATCCCTGCCTGCATCTGCCGCCGCCACCTCATTTTTCTGGTGACCCTAAGGCTTGTCGGGGCTTCATTAATCAGTGTTCCATCCTGTCAGAAACCATGAATCAGACTGAGACAGAAGTACAATTAAATCACACTTGATTATTAATAAAAATAAAAAGGTAAATAGAAAAAGCATAATCAAGCATAGCCAGAGTCCAGTAACCAGATCGGGTAGTCAGCCAGTCCAAAGTTCAATAACCAGATCGGGTAATCAGCCAGGCCTGAAGTCAGGGATCCAAGTAGAGCAACTGCAAGCAGGATAAGGAGCCTGGAGGGATGTCAGCAAGCCAGTTTTGAAACAAACCACAGGAGATGGTTTCTTGTGATGTGACCAGCGCAAAGGCAGAGGTGAAGTGAGCTGGAAGGCTTTAAGTAGGCAGGTCAGACGAGCATCATCGGGAACAGCTGGTAACTGTGGAGAGAGAAAAAAGCTGGCAATTAGCCGACAGCTGAGCGGCCAGCCCAGAGAAGGAAGGGCTAAGCCAGCCCTGACACATCCACTTTGAACTCTCCAGCCAAACTGATAGCACCAAAGTCGCATATATCATCTCTCTGCTCTCCTAGCTTGGGCCTCCCCACTCTGGTTCACACGATTCTATCACCTACGACCTCAAGCTCTTTTTGGCTATACCCCTTTCTGTGACCACAGTAGATGGCTCCTTCTACCTATGAGCTCCGTCCAGTTTAAAACCCCTCCTATTGTCTTAAGCCCCATACACACGATCGGACTTTGTACAAACTTTCCCGTGGATTTTTGTACAAAGGGCGTCAGCCGTGAAATTGTATTGCATACACGCGGCAGGAATTTTTCAGCCAACTTTCACCAAATCACGTGTTTTTTTCTGCTCTTTACCGCCACCTTTGGTCAACTTCTGTATTGTTGTCTGATCTTTTGCATTGGTTCTGAGCATGCGTGTTTGTACTTTGTACAAAAGTCCTATGATTTTCTGTACACGCGATTGGACTTTGCTCCATCGGACTTTTGTTGCCAGAAAGTTTGTCCGTTCGCACAGCCAACAAAAGTCAGATGAAAACCGAAAAAGTTTGTCCAATGAAGCATACACACGGTCGGATGTTGCCTTAAAACAGCTAATTTGCATGTTTTTTGTCAAAAATTCTGATCGAGTGTATGGGCCTTCACACATTGGGGTTTTGCATGCTGAGGAGATCTTTCCTAATTCTGCCTAAATCCTCCAGTCCCATCCTCCTGGGCCTTCCATAGTGGCAGAAAGACTCCCCGCATCTTGACTGGAATTCTGGACAAATATTGGCTTGGGGTCTTCAGCAACGATGTATTTCCAAGGTGCTACCTCCTCCTTTCATTCCTCTGGTTGAGACCTCCACAACTCCCATGTTGCTTTCCCAATATCAGTCTTTGCAAGATGTTTTCTGCAAAAAGTCCACTGATCGCCTTCCTCCTCATAGAGACTATGACTGTTCCATTGATCTGTTACCTGGGACCTCTCCTCTGCGAGGCTGAGTCTACCCTCTGTCTATCCCTGAGACACAAGCCATGTATGAATACATTCGGGAAAACCTGCAAAAGGGTTTCATCAGGAAATCAAACTCACCTGCCGGAGCCGGGTTCTTCTTTGTAGTGAAAAAAGATGGTTCACGCTGTCCATGCATTGACTACAGGGGTCTTAACGGCATCACTATGAAGAACCGATACCCTCTTCCTTTAATTTTGGAACTCTTTGACAGACTGCGAGGTTCTCATGTTTTTACAAAACTGGATCTTAGAGGGGCCTACAATTTAACAAGAATCCGGGAAGGAGACGAATTGAAGACCGGTTTTAACACCAGGGATGGACATGAATATCTTGTGATGCCCTTTGGCTTATGCAATGTCCCAGTGGTCTTCCAAAATTTGGTTAATGAGATCTTCCGCGACCTTCTGTATGTCTGTGTTATTGTATATCTGGATGATATTCTTATCTTCTCACCAGACTTACTTACCCATCGTCTTCATGTGAAAGCTGTGCTACATCGTCCAAGGGACAATTGTCTATATGCAAAATTGGAGAAATGTCTATTTGAACAAACACAAGTTCCATTTCTGGGCTACATAATCTCATCACAGGGCCTCCTCATGGACCCAGCCAAACTTCGGGCCATCTCTGAGTGGCCCTAGCCCTCTGGTCTTAAAGCCACCCAACGCTTTTTGGGCTTCACCAATTACTATTGCCAATTCATTCATAACTACTCTACCTTGGTGGCCCCCATTACATCTCTCACTCGCAAGGGGGTCAATGCCTGCCTTTGATCCCCTGAAGCCATTGATGCTTTCATTGATGCTTTCCTCAAACTCAAGGCAGCCTTCCTCCTCATCCCAATTCTCCTACGTCCAGACATTACAAAACCCTTTTCTTTGGAGGTTGATGCCTCTTCAGTAGGAGTCGTGCCGTCCTACTCCAAGCTCAGAAGGGCAGGTCTCAGCCTTGCGGATTCTTTTCCAAGAAGTTTTCTGATGCGGAAAAGAACTATACCATTGGGGACCGTGAGCTACTCGCTATTAAATTAGCTCTTCAAGAATGGCTACATCTTCTAGAGGGTTCTCCCCATTGTATTACCATCTTTACTGATTATAAAAATCTGCAGTATTTACAATCTGCAAAGCGCTTGAACCCACGTCAAGCTTGCTGGGCCCTCTTTTTTCGCCCGCTTCAACTTTAACATTACTTTTCGTCCTGGTGCCAAAAACCTTTGAGCCGATGCCTTGTCCAGGTCGTTTGATGTCAATGATTCTGAGACTCACCTAGATCCTGGTCCCATCATCCCTCCGCATCGTATTCTAGCCACTACTCAGCTCCGGTCTATGCAGCCTCCTCCAGGTAAAACTTTTTTAGTTCCCGCACTTCGTCCCAAACTCCTTGCTTGGGCACATGATTCCAAGTTCTCTGGACATCCTGGCATACCTCGTACTAGTGACCTTCTTCAGCATCATTACTGGTGGCCTTCTCTTTATAAGGATGTCAAGGAATACGTTCAAACGATTTGTGTACTATCCAAATCTTCCACGTCCCCCCCTGCTGGGTGGCTTTTGCCCTTTCCAGTTCCCGATATACCTTGACGTTGTTTTTCCATGGATTTTATCTCCTATCTGCCCCACTCAACAGGTTCTACAGTCATCTGGCTAGTGGTGGATCGGTTCTCCAAAATGTGTCACTTGATTCCTCTCCCAGGCCTACCTTCTGCTCCCAGTCTTGCCACAACTTTCATTAAGGAGATGTTTCGTCTTCATGGGGTGCCTTCACATATCGTCTCTGACAGAGGAGTTCAATTTACTGCTCTGTTTTGGAGATCCTTGGCCAGCTCCTTTGGGATTAAATTGGATTTTTCATCTGCCTTTCATCCCCATTCCAATGGACAAACGGAACGCGTCAATCAAAATGTAGAACGTTTTCTCCGTGCCTTCATCTCAGCCCACCAAAATGACTGGGTGGACCTTTTGCCCTGGGCAGAGTTCGCCTTAAACCATCACTCCAATGCCAGTTCTGGAAAATCCCTTTCCTGTTCCAATTTCTCCTCTTGTACCAGCAGCAGCTGAAACTCAAAGGTCCTTCAACTCAATCTGGAAAGAAGTCTCTGAGAATCTTCATCTAGCAGCTTTAAAGGCATAAAACGGCAGCAGATCGTCATTGCCGTCCGGCTCCTAAGTTCCTGCCTGGTGATAGAGTTTGACTCTCTACCAAGCACATCCGACTCCGGGTGCCCTCGTTGAAATTTGCCCCTCGCTTCATTGGTCCATTTCCTATTCTCCATCAGATCAATCTAGTTGCTTTCAAGCTCCGTCTGCCCTCTCATCTCAGGATACCCAACGCCTTCCATGTCTCCCTACTCAGGCCACTGATCCTCAATTGCTTCTCTCGCCCTTCTTCTCACCCCGCTCCTATGGCTGATACCACAGATCAGTATGAGATTAAAGAAATTTTGGACTCTATCTGCTGCACTCTGCAGCTATGGGTGCGCCGACTCCACCTGTTGCTTAATATATATATATATAATTCCTTTGTGCTACTTCCTGTCCAGTCCCTCATGTGCTTCTCGATTTAAATCCCTCTCAGACCAACTCTGGTTGCTTGAACAACATTTGTTTCTGAGCTCCCTTCGTGTAATCTGCCTTAACCTGACCTCTTGTGAACTGATTTCTTGTGTACCGAGTTGGCTTGTTCTGATTACGTTGTCTGCAGCCTGCCCTGACCTTGGCTTGCTAGTCGGCTCTCCTTTGCTTTAACCATCCATCCTTGTCTGACAGTGTCTTCTGGTACTTCCCTAATGAGCGGGGTGAACTCGGGGGTCGTGACCTGGGTTCAGCACGCAGCTAAGCCCAAACCCTTGTGAGGGGGTCCCTGGCAGAATACCGGCTGGCCTCTAAAAACTCCATGCCCTGGGGAATCCTGTGTCACCTGCTCACCTGTGGGCTCACTGTAAGTAGTACCATGAGAGGGGTGGTGGGATCAGGCAGAGGGGTGATGGCAGTGGAGGGATGGAATCAGTGACACTGGCACTCTCCTCCTTTCAGTGTCAGTCGATTACCCCTCCTCCATGCTGCTCAGTGTGTTTTCCTCTTCTGGTGTCTCCACTGAAGCCTCTCCTGATGTTGGGTCTCCTGGTGCTCCTCCACCTGCACTCTTCTGCCTGTCAGCTCATCAGCAGATTTGCTTCAGTAAAGGGTAGGGAGCTTTAGCGACCATGCATGCTCTGCCCCTGTGCTTCTCCTGGAGACACAGAGCACTGCACGGAGCGACGAATGTCATCACCAAGCATCGATTCTGCAAACTTGCAGCATCATGAATGTCTGAATTGCGATGCATCGATGCTGTGATTATATTCAACACCCCTAACAGACAGCATGTATTCATTAAAGGGAGAAGTTGTCAGACAAACCCAATTTATTTTTATGAGGAGGTAAGTAAAACCTTGGACAGAGGGATGGCTGTGGATGTGGTATGATTCTTACTCTGAATGGTCTAAGGTTTTCAGTGGTGTACCCCAAAGTTCAGTGTTGGGACCCTTCATTTTTAATATCTTTATGAATGATATAGGATCTGGGATTAAAAGTACCATTTCAATCTTCGCAGATGACACTAAGCTATGCAGTGGAATAACGTCCTTACAGAATGTTTCCACTTTACAAGCCGACCTCATTGTACTGTTTAATTGGGCAACTAGGGTGCAAATGAGGTTTAATGTTGATAAATGTAAAGTTATGCACTTGGAGGCTAAGAATATACATGCATTATACATACTGATACATTTCCCACTCATCTTCAATTAATTTCCTCCATGAATGGAAAAGTAGCTCCCTGATTCTTAAGGTTTGGAAGAAATCTCTTTACCTTCTCTAGAGATTGCAAGTCCTGATCCCAGTCTATGACCTATTTTATGGCCGTAATATATGGGTCTATTAAGTTGAAATCAAACAAATGATCGGGCAGGTCCTCTGATTCTAAAGATGCTTCTGTAGGGAAATTCAGCTTCTAGGACCACCCAGATAGGTTCAGGTAATGCAGGAAGACTTCCGTAGACCCCCAGGCCCGGAGATATCAATAATGTGACACAGGAGACAGGGTTGCATTCATTCACTTTAAAGATATCTGCTGAAACAATTCGAAAGTTGCACTTATATGCAGTCTAGGGATAACAAGGGAGGAGTTTCTGAAGTGTTACACGTATACAGAAGAAATAGCTTCAGTCAATATTTTACTTATTAGCTGGTGCCATAAGACAAAATTCACATCATTTTTACTACAAAATATATGTATTCTTGAACAGATGTCGTTATCTTATCTAAAACAAACGCAAGCCTGAGCTAGGTCAAACTCCACAGTCTTAATATATATGTAAAAATTACCTCGAGAACATTTCTATAGATAACAGTTTAAACATGTGTGAGTTTCAACTTAAACTCATATTTGAATTTAAGAGTTTTCATAGTAAAACATAAAATCTTGAACAAAATGGAGTCTATCTTGCTATCGTTCTTTACAGTTCCCCTCTTTGAGACATTTATATGACTCACTACTAGGGATGAGCTTCGTGTTCGAGTCGAACATCGGCTGTTCGCCCGTTCGGCGAATTCCGAACGTTATGGGCCGTTCACGCCAAATTCGTGTGGCGCTCACAGCCCACAATGCACTGACTCATCGCAGTCCATTGCTGGCTCATGATTGGCCAAGCATGCACTGTGACCCCGCATGCTTGGCCAATCACAGCGCCAGCAGCGAGGAGAGCCATGATTGGCCACAGGCAGGATGCCTGTGGCCAATCATAGCTCAGGCTGTGTAGTACACGCCCCACACTATATAAGGCCGCCAGCGCGGCGGCCTAGTGTAGTGTGTTGGCGTCTGAAGCAGTTAGTGGGTGTTCTGTGTACCTTCAACACAGTACACACCGATCGTTTTCGGCCGATTTTCGATCTTGCTGTTGTGTAGTGGTTGTTGTCTGTGTGCCCTGACCGCAGTATACACCGCTGTATTCACCTCACCTATATAGCTAGTGATCTATCTTTTATAATAGAGCTTGCAGTGAGTAGTGTTAGGAGCTTGTGCGTGCTGTCTGCGTGCTCTGTACCCAGTGCACACCGCTATATCCACCTACATAGCTCTTCTCTATTTGAGCCCACTTGCCATCTGCAGGAGTTATTGGAAGTTGTGTGTGCCTCCAGCACAGCACAGTATACATCTGTATATACCCCTTTATCTCTGGTGTTCTATAAAAAAGGCATCTGCAGGAGTTAGTGGGTTTTTTGTGCCTCCAGCACAATATACACCTGTATCTACCCTTTATTGCTGTTCTCTAATAGAGCCATCTGCAGGGCTTAGTGGGTGTTGTGTGACTCCATTACACTGCTGTTTTACCCAACTCCCTTCAGGCCATTACCATGTCTGGAAGGCCAGCAAGGAGAGGCAGACAGGCGTGAGCCGATAAAAGAGGGCAAGCAGGCTCTGTATCTAGAGACAACAGTGCTGGTCGTGGATGCGGTGCATTGTCATCAGCATGTGGCCATGGGACACGCTTGTCCTTCTTTTCGGCAGCTGGACATGTTGAGCCGCAACATGCCAACGACTTGGTAGAGTGGATGACCAAGCCCTATTCATCCTCCTCATCCTCTCTCACCCAGTCTCAGGGTACTAGCAAAGCAGCTGCCAACGCATCGTCTTCCCTCCTCTCAATGTCATCATCAGTGACTCCTTCCCTAGACCCACCACGTCCTCCTGAGGAGTCTCCTGAACTCTTTGAGCACAGTGTTGGGTACATGCTCCAGGAGGATGCCCAGTGTTTTGTGGGCTCTGATGATGACACTCAGCTAGAGGAAGGCAGTAGCGTGAGCGCAGAGAGAGGGGATGCTCAAGAAGGACAGCAATCTGGCAGTCATGTTCCATAAGCTGCAGCATACTGCCAGGTTTGCTACAGCGATGAAGAGGGAGGGGATGATGAGGGCACTGACTCCACGTGGGTGCCTGGAAGGAGAGAGGAGGAGGAGGAGGCACATGTCCAACGAGGCAGGATGCCCTCCGGGGGCCAGCTTAGGGGCAGCACACCGACTGAATCACACCGCAGAGCTCCGCCTGTGCAGGGCACTGCCTCTGCGCGTTATTCTAAAAGTTCTTTGGTATGGGCCTTTTTTGAGACGAGTGCATCAGATCGCACCGCTGCTATTTGCAACATATGTCTCAAGCGTATCTCACGTGGCCAAAACATCAGCCGCTTGGGCACCACATGCTTGACCAGACATATGTTGACCTGCCATGCAGCTCGTTGGCAAGCGTACCTCAAAGACCCACACCAAAGAACAAAGCGGACCTCTCCTTGCTCCTCATCAGCTGGCATCTCCAACCCCACTAGACCTTCAGTCCTCTCTGAAACCTGCTCTGAGAGGAATGAAGGTGTAGAATTAGGTGTGTCACAGCCAAGTGCTTCCGGGAACTCTGCTAGCGGTACACCCACGTCCGATTATAGCAGGCAAATGTCCCTGCCCCAGCTGCTGGACCGGCGAAAGAAGTTCACTCCCAGCCATCCACATGCCCAGCGGTTGAATGCTAGCTTGGCTAAATTGCTAGCACTTCAACTGCTGCTTTTTCAGTTGGTAGACTCGGCCCCCTTCCGTGAGTTTGTACAATGTGCGGTTCCTCAGTGGCAGGTCCCCAAACGCCACTTTTTCTCACGGAAGGCGATTCCGGCTCTCTACCGGCATGTGGAAGGCAATGTCCTTGCCTAGCTGGACAGGGCGGTCAGTGGTAAGGTGCATATTACCGCTGACTCATGGTCCAGCAGGCATGGACAGGGACGTTACCTGTCTTTCACGGCCCATTGGGTCACTCTTCTGGCAGCTGGGAAGGATGCAGGACAAGGTGCAGTAGTGTTGGAGGTTGTTCCACCACCACGCCTCCAAAATGCTACTATTGGTTGTGACACACCTCTCTCCTCCACCCCCTCCTCTTCTTCTTCCTCCATGGCCTCTTCTAGTGCTCTGTCCTCAGAACCAGCGGTGCTTCGTAGGCGTTCCAGGGGCTACGCAAGTACGCAGGCAAAACGATGCCATGCCATGCTTGCGCTGGTTTGTTTGGGGGACAGGAGCCACACTGGGGCGGATGTTTTGTCAGCTCTGCAGGGGCAGGCCGAGAGCTGGTTGACACCACGCCAGCTTAAGCCAGGAATGGTGGTTTGTGACAATGGCACCAACCTCCTCTCCGCCCTCCGACAGGGACAACTGACCCATGTGCCCTGTGTAGCTCACGTCCTTAACCTGGTGGTGCAGCGGTTCTTGGGCAGGTACCCCGGCTTACAGGATGTCCTGAAGCAGGCCAGGAAAGTCTGTGTGCATTTCCGCCGATCATTTAATGCCTGTGCTCGGCTGGCTGAGCTCCAAAAGGAGTTGAACCTGCCCAAGAACCGCCTTATATGTGACATGCCCACCAGGTGGAACTCAACGTTGGCCATGCTGCAGCGGCTGCACACGCAGCAGAGGGCCATCAATGAGTACCTGTGTGACTACGGCACCAGGACAGGGTCAGGGGAGCTCGGTTTTTTCTCACCACGCCAGTGGGGCATGATCAGGGATGCATGCACTGTCCTGTCACCGTTTGAGGAGGCCACAAGGATGGTGAGCAGTGACAGTGCATGCATCAGTGACACTGTACCTCTTGTCCACCTCTTGGAGCATACGCTGCGTGGAATGATGGACAGGGCACTTGAGGCAGAACAGAGGCAGGAAGAGGAGGACTTCCTTGCCTCTCAAGGCCCCCTTTATCCAGACAGTGTTCCTGCTGTGCCACCCATCACACAGGAAGAGGATGAGGAGGAGGAAGAGGAGGAGGAGGATGATTGTGTCAGCATGGAGGTGGAGGCTGGTACTCAGCATCAGCAGCAGCAGCAGAAGCAGCAGTCTTGTAGGGATGATTTACAGTCCCAAGAAACACGTGGACTTGTACATGGCTGGGAGGAGGTAGCTGTGGATCATGTTGTCCTTAGTGACCCAGAAGACTCCGGACCGAATGCCTCAGCTAACCTACGCTGCATGGCCTCCCTGATCCTGCAAAGCCTGCGGAAGGATCCTCGTATTCTTCGGATCAAGGAGAGGGACCATTACTGGCTGGCCACTCTCCTTGATCCATGGTACAAGGGTAAGGTTGCCGACCTTATCTTGCCATCGCAGAGGGAGCAGAGGATGAGACATCTCCGGGAAGCCTTGCAGAAAGGTCTGTGCAACGCGTTCCCAGAGACTGGGAGGTTACAAACTCCTGGTCCTGGACAACGTGTTGCTGAGGCATCGGTCAGAAGGACCAGTGGAGAAGGTGGCCGTCTGACTGATGCTTTCAGACAATTTTTTAGTCCGCAGCCCCAAGGTATGATCGGTTCCAGCACCCATCGCCAGCGTCTGATTTACATGGTGCAGGAATACCTAGGGGCAAGGTCAGACTTGGACACCTTTCCAACCGAAAATCCTCTGGCTTACTGGGTCTTGAGAATGGATCACTGGCCAGAGCTTGCACAGTATGCAATTGAGCTACTGGCCTGTCCTGCATCCAGCGTTCTTTCGGAACGCACCTTCAGTGCTACTGGTGGCTTTGTTACCGATCACAGGGTGCGCCTGTCCACCGAATCAGTTGATCGACTGACCTTCATCAAGATGAATCAGTCTTGGATCACCCACAGCTACCAAGCACCTGAAGCTGATGTAACAGAATAATTTTTTTGAAATATCACATCCCTTCAAGACTGCCTATGCTGATGCTGAGTGACTGTCCTGTTATGTTGATTGTCTATCCTCTTCCTCTTCCGCTGATATGTTGGAAGAACATTTCTGGTTCTGGGTGATGCCTAAGGCCCAATTTTTCTGCCCCTGTTTAACAGGGGCGTTTAAGTACAATTTTTGATGCAATGCTTTGCAGCAGGGCTAATTCCTGTAATCAAACAAGAGTATATGGGAGAGGTTGCAGTGTGGTGGCACCAGCACCAGTGCCTAAGGCCCAATTTTTCTGCCCCTGTTTAACAGGGGCGTTTAATTACAATTTTTGATGCAATGCTTTGCAGCAGGGCTAATTCCTGCAATAAAACAAGAGTATATGGCAGAGGTTGCAGTGTGGTGGCACCAGCACCAGTGCCTAAGGCCCAATTTTTCTGCCCCTGTTTAACAGGGGCGTTTAATTACAATTTTTGATGCAATGCTTTGCAGCAGGGCTAATTCCTGCAATAAAACTAAAGTATATGGCAGAGGTTGCAGTGTGGTGGCACCAGCACCAGTGCCTAAGGCCCAATTTTTCTGCCCCTGTTTAACAAGGGCGTTTAATTACAATTTTTGATGCAATGCTTTGCAGCAGGGCTAATTCCTGCAATAAAACTAGAGTATATGGAAGAGGTTGCAGTGTGGTGGCACCAGCACCAGTGCCTAAGGCCCAATTTTTCTGCCCCTGTTTAACAGGGGCGTTTAATTACAATTTTTGATGCAATGCTTTGCAGCAGGGCTAATTCCTGCAATAAAACTAGAGTATATGGAAGAGGTTGCAGTGTGGTGGCACCAGCACCAGTGCCTAAGGCCCAATTTTTCTGCCCCTGTTTAACAGGGCGTTTAATTACAATTTTTGATGCAATGCTTTGCAGCAGGGCTAATTCCTGCAATAAAACTAGAGTATATGGAAGAGGTTGCAGTGTGGTGGCACCAGCACCAGTGCCTAAGGCCCAATTTTTCTGCCCCTGTTTAACAGGGGCGTTTAATTAAAATTTTTGATGCAATGCTTTGCAGCAGGGCTAATTCCTGCAATAAAACTAGAGTATATGGCAGAGGTTGCAGTGTGGTGGCACCAGCAGCAGTGCCTAAGGCCAAATTTTTCTGCCCCTGTTTAACAGGGACATGTAATTACAATTCTTGATATAATATTTCACAGGAGGGCCCCTTCCTGTGCCCACCCAGAGTAACGGTGAGGACTTATAGTGTTGTGGCACCAGCACCACAACCACCAAAGGTCAATTTTTCTACCACTGTTCAACAATGGCATGTAATTACAATTCTTGATATAATCGTTCACAGCAGGGCGCTCCAGCGCCCACCAAGAGTCACTTTGAGGGCTTACAATGTTGTGGCAAAACCAACACCTTGTTCCGCCATTTCTGCAGAGCATATAGGGCAAGCCCTTACTTTCAAACATCCAATTTACAAACATCTCCTACTTGCAAACGGAAGGAGACAACAGCAAGTGAGATGAAAAAAGATGGACGACAAAACAAATTATACAGGGGTGATAACCCTTCCCTATGTTTTCCAAAAAGCTTAAAAATAGTTTTTTTGACTGGAGCTACACTTTAAAAATGTACCAGTTGAAAATTACAAACAGATTCAACTTAACACAACAAACCTACACAGTCCCTGTCTTGTTTGCACCGCCTGTATACTGCTGTTCTGAGTATATAGGGCCTGGGGGCCACACGCATTTCCTTTTTTTAATATGGGTACAGGGTTCCCCTTAATATGCGTACAAGACCCAACCACAACCATATTGCAGGAACCAGATATAACATTAAAACCGCAAGCAGTTTTAAATGGTGTTATTTCCGTTTAATGTCATTTTGTGCAGGGACTGTTCTAAACACGGGAAACACGTGGCACTTCACAGGCATACTACAGACACCCCCCAGGCACCATATTTAAAGGAATATTTCACTTTTTTTTTTCACTTTAATCATCATTAAAATCAGTGCTCCCGCCAAAACGGCCATTTTTAAAAACATTTTATGCATTGACCCATGTCCCCTGGGGCAGGAGCCAGGTCCCCAAACCCTTTTTAGGACAGTATCTTGCATATTAGCCGTTAAAATTAGCACTTTTAATTTCGAACGTTCAAGTCCCATAGACTTCAATGGGGTTCTAAAGTTCGTTCGAATTTGGGGTCCGTTCGAAAGTTCTGGTGCGAACTGAACCGGGGGTGTTCGGCTCATCCCTACTCACTACCTTTCACAGTTATGTAATCTTTCTTCTATCATAATACATACTAAGATAAACTCTATTCGCAGCAGCAGGATCAGGGGTTCGGGATGCCTTAACAATTATGCACATTATAAGCTTATAACAGGCATATAGGAACAAAACAAAAAGAATAATCATAGTTATAGTTATGGCAGCACTTTTTAACCATGTAAGTATTCCTTTTCCAGAACTTAGGTTTGCAAAAGGATCCCATGTCTTAGCAATGTTTCTAGCTTCATCTTGTAATTTGCTTACTTCTTTCCGGTGTTGTGCAATTATATCATAGTAATCTGGTATCTCAATACTTGTGTTATGAAACCAGGTACAACACTCATAATCTTCTGTGTTTTCACATATCCCTGTTAAAGCAGCACTCATGCTTTCTATGGCTAACTCGTGTAGTTCTAATTGTTTTCTAATTGCCCTAGTTTCTATATTTTATTTAGTAATATCCTCAGAATTCTTTTCCATTACTTCATCAATGATTCCGGTGTAATTATTCAACCTTTTCATTAAGTCTATTCCCCACCCACTCCATGAGGGGAACCAAGCCCATGCCATATCTTTTTCAAGAAATAACTCCCTTTTATTGCGGTGTTTGAGGGGGTACCTAGGATGCATGCTAGCTTCAAGGAGGTGTCTTCCCTTGCTATCTCCTACTACGCCCATGATGGGGACTAGGGCTGTAAGATAACACCATCCTTGGGGTTCAGTGGGGATCCAAGGGTGACAGATTTTTCCACAACAAATATAAATACTGTTTCCTAGAGCTAAAGATCGTTTGTTGAATATTGTCATCATTTCATCAGAAAGACTGGAAAAGGTTAAACTCGACAATAATTTTCCTACTGTGGAACTGGAACTGGAGCTAAGAAAGTTTATCAGAGTGGTGTTTAGGGCAGGTTCTAAAGTGTGAAAGAAAGGACTTTCAATTGATGTAATTGAAAAGTAAATTTTAGCTTGTTGGCAAACTTCAGCTCCGTTTGTGGAGTTTCCCAACCTAAAACACTAGTCTGGGAAATGACTTCTACCAATAATTTGGAAAGTAAGGGTATTATTTGAAAGCGTTCTTGTGACATTTGTAAGGACAACAGGAGGAGTGCCATTATGGAGGGGGGTGAAGTTTAGAGGTGCTGCCATTAAGGGGATCCTAGCAGTGCTAGGATGGAGTTTACTACATATCCAACATTTTTCAAATCCAGATTTCTGGGCATAGCTATATTTAAACTTCAATAATAACATTTTATCGGTAAAACTTACTGAGTATTAATTTCTCTTGTGTCTGTCATGTGTATTATTCATATTATTCTGTTGTAGAGTGTTAGAGGCTCCAAAAATACTCTTTATGGGTCCCAAATCTTCAGGATGATAAATACAGTTAGTTATCAGCAAAGTTGGCAGGAACACAATCAGGGCAGCCCAGCATAAGAGGCACAAGGCCTTCCCAGAAGTCAGTGGTGAAATAAGCAAAGTCATCTTGTTCAGAGTCTTGACTATCTGCTTCACTTGTCTGTGCTTTATCTTTGTCTTTGCCTTGCTTCTTAGGGTCCTGGTTGTCCTTCTTTACACGACTTGCATGAATCCAGGCCTGTTGTCCCTCTACCAGAATAGCTGTGCGGGTAACTGCGATCACTGTGGTTGGGGGTCCAAAGGGATACTCCTGTTTCTTGGTGCGTTTCAATTGGTGGACCACCACGGTGTCACCCACCTGAAAAGGGTGTGTAGGTTCCTGTGAAGAAGGAGAGGTGCGAGCAACGTTCCTTTCAACTTGATCCAAAGTTTCAATAAGTTTTTTTACATATTCTTCCTGAATAAGATCTAGGTCCCCTCTTTCTAACATAAGTGGCTGTCTGGCCCATGGGGTGGGGAATGGCCTACCCATTAAGACTTCAAAAGGAGAGTATCCTGTCTTTTTAGAGGGTGTCATTCTTACCTCGGCTAGTACAGCTGGGAGGACCTTCTTCCAATTTGCATACGTACCTCCAGTGGCCTTCCTGATCTTATCTTTAATGGTTCTGTTCATCCTTTCCACTATACCTGAACTCTGGGGGTGGTAAGGAATATGAAACTTCCATTCTATTTTCAGTGTTTTTACCAGGTCTTGACAAACTTTGGCCACAAATGCAGGACCATTGTCAGAGTTGATCTGTAGTGGGCAACCCCACCTTGGAATAATTTCTTGTTTCAGAATCCTCACTACTGTTTGTGCATCTTCCTTTGTAGTTACAAATATTTCTATCCATCTTGAGGATACGTCAAGTATTACGAGCAAATATTCTTCTCTTTTACCTAGTTTAGGCATGTGTGTAAAATCTATCTGCAGATGAGTGAATGGTGTAGATGGATATATCAGATGTTCATGTTTTACTTTGTGAGGGTTCCTAGGGTTATTCCGAATGCATGTGATGCATCTGGAAACATATGCCTTTACAAGAGAGGGAAGACCTGGAATGTAAAAATCCTTATCCAAAAGTTCACATGTGACTTTCCACCCTCTGTGACCTATCCCATGGTATTGTGAAATAAAAATGGGTGCGCTGGCTACAGGGATACATGGTCTCCCCTCTTGGCAGACAAGGTCAGTTCTGGGCTTGTCTGCACACCTATTGAGTTCCATTGCTAAATGTCTTGGTCTGTGGCATATGCTTGGAGATCACGTAATGTTTGATCCAAAAGAGGAATTTCTGGTGAGAGTAATGGCATTTGTGTGTTTGCAGGCTGTGTGGGTGCTGCTTCTCTTGCTGCTTTGTCAGCTAAGGCGTTGCCTTTGGCTATGTCATCCTGTTGCCCTGTATGCACCCTACAGTGTAATATAGCTATGGACATTGGCAATTGTATAGCTTCTAGCAGACTTGTGACAAGCGTGGAATGTGAGATGGATTTACCATCTGCTGCTATGTAGCCCCGCCTTTTCCATATAACTCCAAAATCGTATGCAACGCCGTAAGCGTACTTGGAGTCTGTGTAAATGTTTACATCCTGCCCTTCAAAAAGCTGACAAGCTCTAGTAAGAGCTATAAGTTCTGCAGCTTGTGCTGATTGGAATGGTATGTATTATCATTTGGTCTTGAACAAGACCCATCCACAAAGACATTCTGTGCTCCAAGGAGAGCAGTTGAAGACATGTCTGGTCTCGGGGATGTGTCTTGGTGGATGAGGTCCATGCATTCATGTGGAGGCACTACCTCATCCTCTTCCCCTTTCAAGCCTAGCAAGGCATTCAGGATTGGAGCTGGGCCAGAAGTGGGAGAGGCATATTTTATCTCAAGTTTTGGGTTAGAAAGTAAAATGACTTCATAACCGCTCAGCCTCTGGGCTGACATGTGCTGGGTATGGATGTTTTTTAGTAGAATGGATACATTGTGAGTGGTATGCAGTGTGGTGGCATGTCCTAGAGGGAATGATGTAGCCAATTCCACCACCATGGCACAGGATGCAAGAGTTCTGAGACATGCCGGCATGCCCTGTACTGGCATAGGCACAACCTTTGAAAAAAACGCAATAGGGCGGAGTTTGCCCCCATGCTCCTGGGCCAGGACCCCCGCCAAAGTTTTACAATTGTCCCTTGCAAACAAGTGAAACATTTTCCCATATTCAGGTAGTCCAAGTCCAGGAGCTGTGACCATTGCAGTTTTAAGATACACAAAAGCATTGTACATTTAATCATTCCATTTCACACAATCTGGCATGTCAGTACCTGTGGCTTGCCTCAGGAGATTATCATAGTAGGAACAATCAGGTATCCATTGGCGGCAGTAACCAATCATACCAAGAAAGGATAGCATGTCCTTCTTAGTAAGTGGGCGGGGCAGACCCACAAGAGCCTCAGCTCTCTTGTGACTGATTTTCCTTTCTCCTTTGGAGAGTACAAAACCAAGGTATTAAACAGTTTCCTGACACCATTGTAGCTTTTTCTTAGAAACCTTGTGTCCATTGTCTGCTAACCAATGTAACAGATCTAAACCATCATTTTTACATGCTTTCTGGCTTGGACTACACAACAACAAATCATCAACATATTGAAGTTGGACGGAACCATGGCGGGGTGCCCAGGACCGCAGGGTTGCTTGGAGGGCTACTGTATATACTACAGGGGAGTCTACATATCCCATGGGCATTCTACACCACGTCATTTGCCTATTTCTGAAATTGAATGAAAAGATAGGTTGTGTCTCTTCGTCAACAGAAACAGAAAAAAATGAATTACAAAGGTCAATGACCGAGTAATACTCTGCATCGGATGGTATGGAGGTTAGGAGTGATGGCACGTCAGGCACTATGGGAGCAATGGGTATTACTAGGTTGTTTATAGCTCTGAGGTCTTGTACAAACCTGTAAGAGCCATCTGGCTTCTTTACTGGGTTAATGGGGGTGTTGTAGGGTGAGAGTATCTCTTTAAGAATTCCTTGCTGCAGGAACCTTTCTACCATTGGAGCAACTCCTTCCTCTTTTTCTTTTGAAACGGGGTATTGTTTGTGATAAACCGGCTGTGCCCATGATTTTTAAAGCTGCCTTGTATGGGGTACAAGAAATAAGACCTACATCCAAGGAGCTTTTAGACCATACTGGATCATCTGGTAGAGGGAGATCACTATCCTCAGTGTAATATATTGGTATTACCTTGGCGTGTACGAAGACCCCTCCTTCAGTGGTCATTTTCAGTGTTATACCCAATCTTCCCATCAAATCTCTTCCCAAGAGGTTCACGGGACATTTTGGTATAATCCTGAAACAATGATGCAAGACTGTTGCACCTCCCCCTTCAACATCACTTACTGGTAAAGGCGGTGTTTTGTATGTTTTGGTAAGTATCCCATTAATTCCCATAGAAGGTTCAGCAATTTTGGTCTCACCTCTGTAGTAGTCCTCACTGAGGGTGCTCCGAGTCGCTCCTGAATCGGTTAAAAACGGAACAGGCCTATATTTAACATATAAGGTCACAATTGGTTGCTCATTGTAAGAGTGTGAGATCAAGGGAAATGCTGGGATACTACCTTCTGGGCAGCTTCATTTCAGTTGTTGTTGATTCCACTGTATAGGGAATCGGGGACCCTGTTGTTTTGGGGCAACTTGATTCTGTTGGCTAGATTGGGGTCCCTGTGTATGCATTTGATCTTGATCTTGAGTATTCGGGTCATTCCATTCATAAGGACATTGATTTCTCCAGTGCCCCTCCTGTCCACAGTTAAAACAACATGTGCGTGACTGCTGGGGGGGGGGTCTGGAAAAACCATGCCCTTTCCCTCTTATTCTTCCTCTTCCTCTGCCTCTACCTCTATTTCCACTGTCCCATTGTCCACCATTAACTTGGGGAGGCTGGGCTTGCACTCCACCCTGATAATGGGTACTCACTGCTTTCTTTTTTATTACATCGAAACACCCTGCTGCTTCTTTCTGTATTAAAGTTTCCTGAAATTGGTCAATCGTCTGTGTGGTCCATTCCGATATCATCTGTTTGACCACCAAGGCAAACTGGGGTTTTAGATTATTCATATAAGTTTGAATAAACAAAGCTCCCACATCAGTAGTTGTAGCTAATCCAGCTTCTGTTGTCCAATTTTCATGAAACCTTTTCCAGAACTCAACTACAGTCTCTCCTGACTTTTGTTTGCATGCTATGGCAGTAGGGAGGGAACTTTTATTTTTAAATACTCTCATCATTTCAGTCTCTAATTCCGTCCACATGGTGTTCCTACCTGGTACTGTGTTTAACCCATATGTTCCCGCATTTCTAGTGTCAATAGTGTTTATAGTTGCAACATTTGTCCAGTTCCAGGAACTGGTGTGTCCTATGATGCCATCAATGATAAGACGCATATCTTCCTGTGTGTAATTTCTACCCTTACAGGCCTTTTTTAAGTAAGTTAAAGTACCTCCTGCAGAGGCGGTGGGTTTGGGGCAATGTTTTACTATCCTGTCAATGCCCTCAATGTCTATTACCTTTTTCAACATTTCATTTCCAATGGTCATGAAAGGCGCTTGAAGATTAGGGTTACAATATACAGCTCCACTCTTTGTTTTAGCGGGACTGAATATTTTATCCCTATCAGCGCTTTCCTGTTCTTCCTCCTGCTCTTGGCCAGGTGGTGAAACTACCTCTCCTATAGCTCCCTGATCTTCTGGTTCAGCTACCTCGACTTGGGCTCTCTCTTCTCTCCTCTGTGGGTGCTGTCTATCTTGTTGTGGAGCAGGAAAGATCTGCTGTTGTGGTTGTGGAGCGGGAGGGACCTGCCGTTGTCTGATTGCATAATGTCCAGCCAGAAGATCAATATCTTCCTTTGCTAAACTCGGATAGACATGTACATATGCAGGTGGAGGATGACTGACTATTGGCAGGGATGGGGCTGTTGGGTCAGGGAAAACTCTCTTTTTATCGGCTTCTTCTCTATGTTTCTGGTCATAATCTTCCTTACTTAGACATTTGGTGGGCTTTTTCTGTTTCTTATTTTCCCTCTCAAACCAATATGGGGCGTATTTTAACCAGTTCTCCCCTCCCTTTTCCATATAATCCATATCCCATTGAGGATCCCCAGGGTACCAAGGGAAAGTTCTCCTATCTCCTAAACACAATCCTTTAATCATATCCATATGAAAATTATCATTGTTGCCATTCCGGGAAAGGGGGTCTACACTGTGTATGGTTTCGGTCCATACCGCTAAATTTGAAACCCATGGGACTATAAATTCCGACTGTTTTACCACGCAGCCTTCTGACCCATACAACAGATTATCTTATAACTTCTAAGCGACAGAGAGAAAAAGCAAAAGATTTTGGGGTCACCGGAGTCTATTTCCTCATTAACCTTCTTATATTTCTTCCCAAAAGAAATGTATCTATATATGTGTATGCAGTACTGCTTATCTTTGTGGATTTCCCAAAAACCCTCCAATATTAACCTCTGGCGTGATCCTATCCCCTACTAATTTATGGGTCTAAAAAAGCTTTAAATCAGAGCTGGGGCAAGGAATATTTTGTCAATAAAGACAAATAAAACTTACCCTCAGCTGACTTTTGCTTATTTTTTTTATCCCGGACGACGAGCCCCCAGTTGTAGGGAAATTCAGCTTCTAGGACCACCCAGATAGGTTCAGGTAATGCAGGAAGACTTCCGTAGACCCCAAGGCCCGGAGATATCAATAATGTGACACAGGAGACAGGTTTGCATTCATTCACTTTAAAGATATCTGCTGAAACAATTCGAAAGTTGCACTTATATGCAGTCTAGGGATAACAAGGGAGGAGTTTCTGAAGTGTTACACGTATACAGAAGAAATAGCTTCAGTCAATATTTTACTTATTAGCTGGTGCCATAAGACAAAATTCACATCATTTTTACTACAAAATATATGTATTCTTGAACAGATGTCGTTATCTTATCTAAAACAAACGCAAGCCTGAGCTAGGTCAAACTCCACAGTCTTAATATATATGTAAAAATGACCTCGAGAAAATTTCTATAGATAACAGTTTAAACATGTGTGAGTTTCAACTTAAACTCATATTTGAATTTAAGAGTTTTCATAGTAAAACATAAAATCTTGAACAAAATGGAGTCTATCTTGCTATCGTTCTTTACAGCTTCTAAAGAAACTTCCAACACCACTGGCAGCGTGAAAGTAGCCTAAACAGATTTTCTTCTACGATTGCCCTATATTTGGCTCCATCCATTTTCCCATCAACTTTGACCAGCTTCCCTGTCCCTGCTGAGAAAAAGCATTGCCACAACATGATGCTGCCACCACCATGTTTCACGGTGTGGATGGTGTGTTCGGGTTGATGTGCAGTGTTAGTTTTCTGCCACAGTGTTTTGCTTTTAGGCCAAAAAGTTTAATTTTGGTCTCATCTGACCAGGGCACCTTCTTCCACATGTTTGCTGTGTCCCCCACATGGCTTCTTGTAAGCTGCAAACGGAACTTCTTATGGCTTTTTTTTTCAACAATGGATTTTTTCTTGCCACTCTTCCATAAAGGCCAGATTTGTGGAGCGAACAACTAATATTGTCCTGTGGACAGCTTCTCCCACCTGAGCTGTGGATCTCTGAAGCTCCTCCAGAGCTCCTCCATTGGGGCTCTTGGCTGCTTCTCTGATTAATGCTCTCCTTGTCCGGTCTGTCAGTTTAGGTGGACTGCCATGTATTTGTAGGTTTGCAGTTGTGCCATACTCTTCATTTTCGGATGATGGATTGAACAGTGCTCCATGTTCAAAGTGTTCAAAGCTTGGAATATTTTTTTACAACCCAACCATGCTTTAAAGGGGTTGTAACTCCTTGTGTTTTTTTCAATTTAATGCATCCTATGCATTCAGGGGAAAAAATGCTGTCACTCAGCAGTCCCCTAGCCCCCCCCCCCCATTTTACTCACCTGAGCCCATTCGTTCCCCCGCTGGAGACCCACTCTACCTCACTGGCCGGGGTTCTTGGCTCTTGATTGGATAGATTGATAGCAGTGCTGTCAATCAAATCCAATGACGCAGGAGCCGGGGTGCGTGGCCGAGTCCGGCATTCTGTGTCTATGGAGGCAAATGCTGGACTCGAGAGCGCACCCGTATGGTAACCCCCTGAGAGAGAGCTTCTCCTAGGGCAGGGATGTGCAATTAGCGGACCTACAGCTGTTGCAGAACTACAAGTTCCATGAGGCATAGCAAGACTCTGACAGCCACAAGCATGACACCAGAAGCATGAGGGAACTTGTAGTTTTGCAACAGCTGGAGGTCCGCTAATTGCATATCCCTGTCCTAGGGAGTTTCCAGATGCCAGGTGGAGCCGCGATTGCCACTGGGGGACCCCAGAAGATGAGGTTCAAAGCCACACTGTGCAAAACGAATTGCACAGTGGAGGTGAGTATGATATGTTTGTTATTTAAAAAACAAACAAAAAGAATTAGGGTTTAGTAACCCTTTAAACTGCTCCACAACTTTATCCTTGACCTATCTGGTGTGTTCCTTGGCATCCATGATGCTGTTTGCTCACTAAGGTTCTCTACCAAGCCTCTGAGGGATTCGCAGAGCAGCTGTATTTATTCTGAGATTAAATTACACATAGGTGCCTTGCCTTTGATGAGGAGTGCTTTTTGGATTCACACTTTGGACTGCTTGTGCTGGAGAGTCAATGCATACTTTCAGCCTCTGCCTCATGAATGTAGTCCTTAACTTTTAACTCCTTATCTGTGGCTACGTCTCTTATGCATTCCACACACAACAGTTTCCCGGGAAAAAGTGGAGCCACACAGGCCCAGCATAGGCCCCCTGAGGGCCAACTTGTGTGCCTTGGCTCCATGGCCAGAGTTTTACTGCAGCTTGGCATGAAGGGTGAATGGGCCTTGTATTTAGAATGTGACTTGGCTCTTGGAGACATTGATCAGTGGGGGGGGGGGGGGGGGGGGGGGGGGGACTTTTCTTTCAGCTATTGTCTTTTTTTTTTAGAGCTTCTCTTTGATTAAGCTGGTGGTCCTGAGAGTTAAAAGGGAGAAATTAACCCAAAGTGTGCTGACGTGAGAACTACCAGAAAAATGGGATTAAGGAACAGGAGGAAAGGAAAGGCACTAGGGAGGGAGCCAATAGAATTCCACGAGGAGGCAGTGGATCTGGCAGGGTTGGAAATGAGCTTTGTTTCCACATTGTTGGCCTCGGCAGCATTAAGAGAGTGTCTGAGCAATACATATTTCGTTTTTTCACCACCATGAGAGTCATACTTTACTACAGTGGAGATTAGGGAGGTTACCAACCTGGCTGCACTGTCTTACATAGTAATGTAAATCTCAGAACTGAGTAGACAAAATTATAAATCCTGTGGTAGGTAAAGTCATATGTGCATTTCAGCTATACATTTGTAGCACCCTCTAGTGTGCTGGGTGAGTAATTTAGATTTTTGTCAGTGCATGCAAATTTATGCAGGCTTGGCTGGCAGCTTATTTCCTGGGTTGGCAGAAATCTAGGGAGAGCTAGGTGACTCACAGGCAGCATCACTGATGCCTCCCACTGTTTCCAGAACATGCTAGAATCTTCTGGAAAGAAAGGGGGAGAGGAGAGGTGGAGCTGCCTGGAGTATTCTGAGGGCCCTGACCAATTCCCAACTTGGACTGGCAGGAGGCAGGCCTCCTCAAATACTCAGGGTCAGCCCAGCTGGCGGAGAGATGTTCGGGTAAAAGCTGGAGATGGAGTGTTAGGCTAGAGAGCTCCCCGGTCCAGGGGGATGACCTTGGGCCTGGGCTCAGGTGCAGATGGGACCTTTATAAAATCAATGGGGGTGTCCTGGACAGGAGGCATGAAAGCAAGGAAAGGACAGCAGGAGAACACTGCCAGGAAAGTCTCCAAGAGGAACAACAAGTTGCAGCCAAGAGGACTGATGAGTGACACACAGTCGAGAGGACTGGGAGCATGCAGTCTGGGATGGGTGCAGAGCCAGTGGAATGAACTGTGGTGGAACTGGCAATGGAAAGAGTTATCTGCAGCCAGGAGGGCTGTCAGGTCTGAAGAGGTGGTACTGGGATCAGTAGCCACATGGGACAGCTAGCACTAGGACTACCAAAGTTTGCTACACCATAGGGGCCCGTGGTCCCTGCCTGAATTTTCTGCTTTGGGCCTGGCTGAGCCAGTGTGAGGCCTGAAATTCAGTGCTATCTGGTCCTGGGAGTAGTAGTTCTACAAGCAGGTTTGTGCTGGAGGTAGAAGAGAGGAAGTTGTATATGCTGGAGGTGTATATAGTTCTCAGTCCCTATTGCTTTTACAATCAACTGGGCATTCCATATGTAGCACCCTCTACTTAGATAGTGTGCTAGATTTTTGTTAGTGCAGGTAAATTTAGGCAGGCCTAGCTGAAAGTGTTTGTTTGTTTTGATCTGTGGACTGGAAGTGGTTTCGAGTAGGCTGGTGACTCACTGCTAGCTTAATCTTTTGCTTACCTCCCTTCTGTTTCTAGAGGCTTCTAGAAGGAAGGAGTGGAAGAAAGGAGGATCTGTCTGTGTTGTTCTAAGGGGCCCTGATCAATCCCCCCAACCTGGATTGTCAGAGGGCAGGCCTCCTTAAATAGGAGTTGTTTGGGTGGGAGAATTGGAGATGGAGTATTAGGCTGTTGGGGCCTTGGAGAGAGCCCCCCCCAGTCTGGGGGGGGGGGGGTTTGTGACCTTGGGCCAGGGGCTCGGAGCTGAATAGGAACCTCATAAAACTCAAGGGGTGTCCTGAACAGGAGCAGGAGAGGATTGTGGGGATTACTGCTGGGTAAGTCTCCAGGAGGGATCCATCAGGTGTCTGAGTGGCAGGCACAGTCGAGAGAGCTGGGAGAGGCATACCAGAGAGGACTGGGAGTGTGCAGTCAGAGATGGATGTAGAGCCAGCAGGAGAGACTGTGATGTAACTGGCAGTGAAGTCGGGCCACTGCAGCGCTGCAGTCAGGAGGGCTGTCAGGGTCTGCAGCGGGCTGACTGGGATCAGTAGTCCATCAAAGAGGGCAGCTAGTACCAGAACTTTATTTGCCCTGCCTGTAATAAGTTACTTTTTGCTAAGGCCTGGCTGGAATCAGAGCTAGACCTAGCCAAGTGCTAGCTGCGCCTGAAGAATTGTGCTGCAGGGAGAAGGAGAGATAGTCTACAACAAGATTTGTGCAGGAAGAGAATATCTGAATTGTCACAAACCACACAAGAATCTTTTGCTTTTGGGCATCCCATGAATTCCTTAACCCCATCCAAGTTCTAATCCCTCAAATAAAATACAAAAACAAAGCTGAGTCGACTTATTTATAGTCTTGGAGTGCCTGGAAGTGAATGCTGGGCTGGGCTGGGCTGGGCAGGGTGCCAGGTGGG
Organism: Lithobates pipiens; assembly: GCF_037356315.1. Taxonomy (NCBI): domain Eukaryota; kingdom Metazoa; phylum Chordata; class Amphibia; order Anura; family Ranidae; genus Lithobates; species Lithobates pipiens. The sequence continues at coordinate 200,175,281 of NW_027507748.1, forward strand.
CCACATCACTCAGCAGCCCCTACGGGGGTGCTGCTACACATATTCTAACCTTGCATCTAACTTCAACAAATGTAAAATTAGTTCCTATTCTACTATCCTTTGTGTGATGAATTCTGGGTCTCATATCAAGCTTAAATGTATCTAAATAACTAGTCAACCTGCCTGATGTTCCTGCAAGACATACAATTTAGCCAGGTTGTAACCACACAATAGCCTGTCAAAATATATGACATGGCTTCTAGTAATTGATTTGCTGCAGCTTTATATGCAATGTGCTAGTTTGGCCACTTTGTGGCACTGTTTCATTAAGGCTATGTTATTCGTCTTGTGTTAGCTCAGTAATCCTTGTAGTGTCTTCCTCCTGTGGCAGATGTTTAATGCATGATATTAATAAATCTTCTAGTCTGTTATTGTTCTTCCTACTGAATATAGACTAGACTCTGGGTCTAACGCCAGCAAACATGCCCTTTATTCATCAATGACTACTGCAGATCTAAGAGTTTTTTTCCGATCCTTAGAGCCCATCTATTGTGCAAGTGAAAACCCACTTTCAAGCTCTATACAGGGCTGCAAATCCATATGTATTGGGGGGGGGGGGGGGGGGGGTTGGGTGCTAATCAGCTGATAGTAAATTTAAAGTTCAGTCCACCCACAAGTGATATTTTGCTTTAGGTAGAGCCCGGGGGGCTGAGTCACCCCTGTACTTTTTATTTGCCTGGGATATTCAGCAGTGAAATTTCCCTGCCATGGGCACCGCAAGCGCTGGCGTTGATGAATGTCCTGACTCCCAATGCCACGAACGGCCACATTTTTTCTTTAAAGCGGGATTGTACTGCGGAAAAAAAATATTAAAAGCCAGCAGCTACAAATACTACAGCTGCTGACTTTTAATAAATGGACATTCACCTGTCCCGGGGTCCAGCGATACCGGCAGCCGAGGCCGATCGATCGCTCGGCTCTCGGCTGTTGCCGCCACCATTCTAGGTGAGGGAATCAGGAAGTGAAGCGAATTGGCTTCACTTCCCGGTACCCTACTGCGCATTCGCGAGTCGCGCAGCGCAATAGGAATTGTCCGCGCTGTCTCTGGGACCTGTGTGTGTCCCAGCAGACAGCGTGGCAAGACAGGAAATGGCATAGACTCCCATGGGAGTCTATGCCCGAAAGTGGGTGTAAATACCTGTCTTTGACAGGTATCTGCACCCCCCTCCCCCCTGAAAGGTGCCAATTGTGACACCGGAGGGGGGGAGGGTTCCGATCAGGGGAAGTTCCAATTTAGGGTGGAACCTCGCTTTAAGTTTTGTTCTTTTATAGCTGCCAACTTCTGTCCCCAACTGTGGACACCAGCCACAGAGAGCAATGTGCCACCACCTCTATGGTGACACTGCACTACTCTAGTGACAATATGTAAAAAAAAATAAAGTAAGAACAATTATATATATATATATATATATATATATATATATATATATATATATATATATATATGTATATATATATATATATATATTTTTTTTTTTTTTCATGCTGTCACTAATCAGTATCCCTAATCACCGCCACCCACCCAATCACCATTGTAGTGTCCCTGATCATTGCCACAGTAGTCATTGTCCCTGATCACCACCATAGCAGTCACAGTTGCACCATAAGGACTTGTTTACATGTGTGATACACTCTTAAGAACCATCCATGTTCAGATCGCTCTTTAGAGAGCATTTTATAGGCAATGAGGAGGCATTTTATCGCCTCCTCCCCACCTGTTTTAACTGCTTGAACCCCGCATAAGCAACCCCATTGACTTGAATGAGTCATGATCAGAGGAAGTACAGGGGTAATAATTCCTGCCACAGCTGCAAAGCAAAGCATTGCAACCATGGCATGTGTACACCCATGACCGCTGCCTCTGCATGTAGGCAGCTGTAGTGCAGGGCAGCCTAGTTGGCTGTAATAGGTAGTGGCTTAGCAAGTGTATATACTCACTTTTCAGCCAATTTGATATGTTTGTGTGTACAATTGTTTAGAGCTGTCTGCCGCTATCATTGTCTCCTGCACCATTTTGGAGAAGCCTGGTGTCCTTATAGGACAGCAAATCTTGGGAGATTTGGTCAGCCATTTTTGAGTGGATACTTTATATAGGGAAGCCCAGCCATGTGGAAGGGAGTTCACTTGTGTATAGACAGGGACAGAGACCCGCTTGTGAGGGAGAGTTAGGAGAAGATAGGGAGAGTGTTCCGGCCTGTGAGGGATAGCTCAGGGTTCCTATGGCATTCTGTATCAGCATTCCTGGTCGGATGAAAGACTCCCCATGGTGGATAACAAAACCGGTGCCCTCACTGTGAGGGCAGGACAAGCATATCAGATGCCTATATCCATCTGCTGAAGAAATACCATTGTTTCCGGGTAATACGTGTAAATATCAGCCTCTACAGATACGCATTGTATGCTTGGGTTTACACTGTGTTAGTGGAAAGTGCCTATATTGCTGACGAATACAATTACCGCTCACATCAGGAGTGACTATGCTGTGTATCTATGCCTCCATGCTTGGAGTGAAATTACATGCATTACTGCTGTAAATACTTTTCCTACTACCGCCTCTCCAGTAATAAACATTGCCTGGTTTATAAAGTCAGTACGCGTGATTCCCTCTCTGAAGCCACTACGCCCGAGTCCCGCATACATGCAGCTAAAGGGAATAGTGTTTCAGGTGTAATAAAACCAAGGCTCAACAGTTATGTTTTACCTTCCCCTACCTCACATGAGTGAGCCCAAATATTGCAGCCACTCACAATTCTCCAATACCCACCAAACCAGCCACAGTGTCCCCAGACCAGTGTAGCTAGAATTAGTGTTCCTGATTGCCACAACACCAGACCAGTGCCACAAACAACAGTTATCCTGACAACTACCACACCAGTCCCAGTGTCACTAGTGTATGCCAGCAACAGTGTTCCTTATAATTGCCCCACTTGTTCAGATTTACCTTTGTCTGCTGACTGTACTAACCCTGGCCTCTTTATTGAGCACATTTCTGCCGGTTGCCTAGACCGATCCTTTACTTGTCAGTGTCAGAAAAGTCAATTTGTGCCCAGGCGCATATCTTTACGCAAGCATAGAATTAGTGTGAGCCATGCTCATGCACTCACCACTAAGGCAGTTGTTAAGCGGGCTATTTAAGCAGCACTCATGGTCTGGATCATTTCCGTATGGTCTATAACGTTATAAACCATGTATCTATAACGTTATAACATATCTGCTATCCTTTCCTGTATCTGATCTCCTATTGCCTACCCAATCCACCTTGACCCAGTCTGTACTCTGCTTGCACCGACCCTTGGCTTGCCCCTTGACTATGTCTCTGCCTGTTCCCTTTGCTAACTGTCTCACCTTTACTGACCCTGATCTGGACTTTGACTACTCTCCTGTCTTACATTTTACTTTTTACCTGCCTGTCTGTTCTGCCTCTCCAATCTAAGCATTGAAAGTGTGATATCTGTAACTTACAATTGTGATGTGATAGCAATAACCCAATCTTTATATGGAAAGAGCTCCTGCGCTAAGTTTATAATCAATAGGTGCTGCATACATCGTTTGAGTCAAACAAAACTCAGGAAAAGTAAAAGTAAAAAGTAATGGTGTTGCGCTCCAATTATGTGTACTGTAATGATAATAATAAATCACATGAAAAATAATGTGTCCAATTTATAACATAAATCAATGAATGCTAGAATGTGCTAATCAGATTTAAAGTGCCAGTGTGCAAATAAATAAAATAGATAAGTGTATATGTAAATACCACATGCAGAACATATGTGAACCAAAATACTCACATAAAACACGTGATTGTGTATCAGTCCTCAGCAAATTAGACTGATATATGCTATTAATCCAAAATGAATTGCAAAACAAATATTAAATATAAAAATATTAAATATAAAAATAATAAAGTCCAAGCAAACAAAGGTGAACAACTGATCAATCACAGTCCAAAGTGCAAAGTGCAAATAAAGTGCTTCAAAGTAGCAGCTTGTGTGAAACAAAAAGTGATCACAGCAATCAGGTGACGCTGTAGTTCAAAACACTAGTGATCCTTCGGTGTCCACAGCACCCAACGGTATATAAAATAATTACCTTACTGCTGTAAGGCAAACAGCATGTAGATAGTGGTGGAATGAGGACCACTAAGGTGAACTGACTCCTATTTTCTGAAGGCTTTGTGTCCAGAAAAAGCATTTTCTTTTCTTCTCGTGGTAAGTCACAGGGGTTAATTGAAACACATAGATTCTGTGTTGTTCAGGTGGGTCTGGTGACGTCACAGATGGTAGAAGGCTTGCCCCTTGACTATGCCTCTGCCTGTTCCCTAAAAGTCTCACCGACCCTGATCTGGACTTTGACTACTCTCCTGTCTTACGTTTTGCTTCTTACCTGCCTTTTCTGTTCTGCCTCTCCAATCTAAGCATTGAAAGTGTGATATATGTAACTTACAATTGTGATGTTATAGCGATAACCCAATCTTAGTTGAATTAGCAGACAGTGACTTAACCCAGATGACACCGAGAAGATCTTATGAAGTTTAATCCATTAACTGTGAGAATCTTACAACATTGCGCATTGGATAGGTCAAAAGATCATAATGTGATCCACTCCATGAGACCTGAGGCTGAGAAGCATTCCTGGGAAAATTAACAAAGGGTGGAGCTAACTATACAGGATAAAACTGAGCTACAGAAAAGGGAGGAAACGGGGACAGAATACAAATAACTTTTAAAGGCATACCACATGCATGTGAAGCATGACACTGCCTATTACTGATCCAGCTTTCCTGACTCTGCTCTGCACCCTGGGCCTGTGCCCATCACCTGTGGTCAAGGTATCTTCAGTATGCCAAGTGCCTGCTGTCCGTCTGCCAGTAACCTGCCAGTCTGTCTATTCTGCTGCTAGGCAATCACAGTCCAGTCTGAATATGGAAACACACGATCAACTCTTCACAACTGTTATTGAGAGAACTGTCAAACACTCTTGCCACTCTGTGCTTATGTGCTTCCTGTTACCTTACCAGGGGCTCTGAGTCAGAGATGTAACAGACGTCTACCTCTTCATGTCAGGCTCCACCACAAGGTACATCACAGTACTAGAAGGCCATGTTGGAGCCTGAGCGAGTGGCTTCTCCTCAATGAGGTCTGCTGACACATTGTAGCATTGACACAAGCTGTTAAGGACCTGCAAGAGGGATACGCTAAACTTGAGAATTGTCTCCTCTTACACCTGTAACTTCAACTGCTGCTGCAACCTCCACCTCTCCAGCTGCTTCATCAGGAGCCCCAGCTGCACCCTCAGTTATGATGCTTCCCCCTGAACTGGGAGTTCCCACAACCGAGATATTTTCTGGTAATTGTAGCAAGTTTTGAGCCTCCCATAACACATATGCCTATAGAGGTAACCAAGGTGGGGTTCGTCATTTCGTTACTATAAGACGAATCACAGGTCTGGGCCCATCACTTGCTGGAGAAAGAAGATGCCAAGCTGTCAGCTCTGAAACTCTTCTTCGATACCATGGCACAGTTATATGAAGATCCTTAGCGATCCTCTTTAGCAGAGGCGGCTCCCCATTCACTCCAGCAGGGCCGCAGGGTGGTTGAGGACTATATGACTGAATTCAGGCACTGGAATGTGGACACCAGCTGGAATTATGCTGCCCTGCATTATCTGTTCTTCTTCGGCCTTGCTGAACCCTTCAAGGATGAACTGGCTTGTGTAGGTGTGCCAAGCTCTTTGGAAGGACTTATCAATCTGTCAATTCAGCTTGACCAGTTGGAAAGGTCCATTGGCCAAGCTCATCCTGTATAAATGTTCCGCCACCAATGAATGTTGCCCCAACCAGTCTTGCTTGTGGTTGCCTCTTGCCTGTGGTTGAAGAACCTGAGCCCATGCAATTGGGTTTACATCTCCTTAACACCTGAAGTGTGCCAACGCTGCCAGCAGAATAACTTGTGTCTCTACTGTGCAGTAGCAGGCCATTACATGCAAAACTGTCCTGCGAAAATGTGCCTGACCATCTCACCTGTTAACCACTTAAGCCTCGGACCATTTGGCTGCCTAAAAACTAGAGGACTTTTTACAATTTGGCACTGCGTTGCTTTAACTGGTAATTACACGGTCATGCAATGTTGTACCCAAACAAAATCTGCATCCTTTTTTTCCCACAAATAGAGCTTTCGTTTTATGGTATTTGATTGTCACTGTGATTTTTATTTTTTTGCGATATAAATATATAATAAAAATCCAATAAATTCAACTTTAGTCATACATTTAGGCCAAAATGTATACAGCCACATGTCTTTGGTAAACAAGTGTATATTTATTGGTTTGCGCAAAAGTTATAACGTCTACAATACTAGGTTAAATTTTCTGGAATTTACACAGCTTTTAGTTTATGACTGCCTCTCATTTCTTGAGGTGCTAAAATGGCAGGCCAGTACAAACCCGCTAAATGACCCCATTTTGGAAAGTGGACACAGAAATTGCTGAGAGGCATGTTGAGCCCATTGAATATTTTTTTTTTTATTGAATGACAAAAAAAACAAATCTTTTACAAAAAGTTGTCACTAAATGATATATTGCTCACACATGCCACGGGCAAAATACCCCAAAATACATTCTGCTGCTTCTCCTGACTACGGGAATACCACATGTGTGGGACTTTTTGGGAGCCTAGCCACATTTCTAAGGGCGTAAATTTTGTTCTCAGGAGAAGCAACAGAATGTATTTTGGGGTGTAATTTTCACATATGCCCATGGCATGTTTGAGTAATATATCATTTAGTGACAACTTTGTGCAAAAGAAATTTAAATTGTCTTTTTCCCGCAATTTGTGTAAAAATATAAATATATAAAATATACAAAATATAAAAATATAAAATATTCCATGGACTCGACATGCCTCTCAGCAAATAGCTTTGGGTGTCTACTCTCCAAAATGGGGTCATTTGGGGGGGGGGGGGGGAGGGGGGTTTAACTGTCCTGGCATTTTATGCACAACACAACATTTTATGCACCCACTCTTCTAACACCTTGAAGACAAAGCCCTTTCTGACACTTTTTGTTTACATGAAAAAAATATATATTTTTTGCAAGAAAATTACTTTGAACCCCCAAACATTATATATTTTTTTAAAGCAAAGGCCCTACAGATTAAAATGGTGGGTGTTTCATTTTTTTTTCACACAGTATTTGCTTAGCGATTTTTTAAACGCATTTAAAAAAAAAACTAATTTTTTTATTTTTTATTTTAATGCACTAAAAACACACTATATTGCCCAAATGTTTGATGAACTAAAAAAGATGACCTTAGGCTGAATACATGGATACCAAACACGACGTGCTTTAAAATTGTGCACAAACATTCAGCGGCGACAATCTACATACATCTTTAAAAGATTTTACAAGTTACCACTTTAGATTTACAGAGGAGGTCTACTGCTAAAATTACTGCCTTCGATCTTTGCGGTGATATCTCACATGCATGGTGCAATTGCTGTTTACATATGACGCCAGACCGACGCTTGCATTCGCCTTTGCGCGAGAGCAGGGGGAGGAGACAGAGGTGCTTTTTTTTTTTTTATTATTTATTTTGATTTCTTATTTTATTTTTAAACTGTCCCTTTCATATTTTTTTTTATCATTTGTATTGTTATCTCAGGGAATGTAAATATTCCCTATGATAGTAATAGGTAGTCTCTGATCAGCTCTATGGTCAGCTGGTGGAACCACCAGCTGCATTCTCAGGTTCCCTGTTGGGACAGGAAAGCCAGAGAAAACCATGGAAGATGGTGGGGGGGGGGGAGGGACATTCCACATTCCGTCCCACTGCTTGTAAAAGCAGTCTAGAGGCTAATTAGCTGCTAGGATTGCTTTTATATGAAAGCTGACCGCTGGCTGAAAAGAATGATATCTAAACCTGCAGGCATCATTCTGGTATAACCACTCAAAGTCCAGCAACATACCGGTACGTTGCTGGTTCTTGTTGGGCATATATTGTATTTTTTTTTTCATGTAGCTTGTGGGCTGAACGAAAAAAAAGAGATTGATCGGTGGGTATGCCTCCCTTCATCCACCCACTTCTAATGATGGGCATACATGCACCCTTTTGTTTTTAACTGTGGTGGTGAAATCACCTCCTACAGCGCTGGAGTCACAGCTTTATGTATTGTGGGAGCAAAAGCTGTTGCTGTCAAGATAATTAAATTTGTGCTGCAACTGAATGGCGTGCCTGCTAAGCAAATTATGGTTAACAATAAAACAAAGTAACATTACAGTATAACAGTAAGATATACAATACCTGCAAAGCAAATACAAAAAAAAATAGTAAAAAATAAACACATTTTTAAACGCAATCTGTGCCTAAAATATATATATGGCAAAGCATGGGGGCATCGGCCCCAAAAGTTAGGAGCAAATCGCTCCTCCACCCCTGCTGCCCCCATGCTTTGGCATATATACCCTTTTTTTTAACTGTGGTGGTGAAATCACCTCCTACAGCGCTGGAGTCACAGCTATTTATCGTGAGAACAAACGCTGTTGTTGTCAAGATAAATAAATCCAAGCTGCAGCTGAATGGCGTACCTGAAAACAAAAAAATGGTTAACAATAAAACACAGTAAACAGTAAAGTATATAAAAATGACATACCTCAAAAGCAAACATGATAAAACATAATAACAATAAAACATTGCAGAATAGAATACAGTCAAAAAGAGCAGAACACTAGAGAGAGAATAGAGAGAGAGAGAGAACAATAAAACGACAACTATTATTTTTTTATTTAATGTATTTTTTTGCGTTTTTTCTTTTAACACTTACCGTATTTATCAGCGTATAACATGCGTCGGCGTATAACACGCACCCCAAGTTTAGGAGGGAATTTTAAGGAAAAAAACTTGTAGGAGGGAAATTTAAGGAAAAAAACTTTTAGGAGGGAAATTTAAGGAAAAAAAACTTACATTTAAATGCACATCAATGCAGCCTTATCCATGTCCATCTGAAGCCTCGTCAGTGTCATTTTCAGCCTTGTCATGCAGCCTGTCCATCATTGCAGCCTTGTCATGCAGCCTGTCCGCCATTGCAGCCTTGTCATGCAGCCTGTCCGTCATTGCAGCCTTGTCATGCAGCCTGTCCGTCATTGCAGCCTGTCCGTCATTGCAGCCTTGTCATGCAGCCTGTCCGTCATTGCAGCCTTGTCATGCAGCCTGTCTGTAATGCAGCATGTCCATCATTGCAGCCTTGTGCATCGTTGTCAGCTTTTATTTTTAAAAATGGCGCCGCCGAGATGTCCTGTGTATCTCGGCGTCGCCCGTTAGTTCTCGGCCGCCTTCGGGGGCGTACTGGGTGGCTTTCGGCCGCCTTCGGCCATACTGGGTGGCCTTCGGCCGCCTTTGGCCCTTCTTTGCAGCTTTCGGCCGCCTTCGGCCTTTCCTCGGTGGCTTTCGGCTGCCTTCGGCCGTACTCTGCGGCTTTCGGCCACTCTCTGCCCTTCTCTGCGGTTTTCGGCTGCTGAGAAGGGCTGAAGGTGGCCGAAAGCCGCCGAGTGCGGCCGAAGACCGCCGAAAGCCGCCGAGGAAAGGCCGAAGGCCGCGAGAAGGGCCAAAGGTAGCTGAAAGCTGCCCAGAGCTCAAAAAATCGCACAGAAATCACGGAGGATCTGCGTATAACATGCACCCGTGATTTTCCCCTGATTTTAAGGGGAAAAAAGTGCATGTTATACGCCAATAAATACAGTATTTGTAACTGTAAGGGAAGATAAAGTCAGCTGGAGCCCACACACGATCAAATTGTCCGTCGGATTCAGTCCGCCAGACCAAGTCCCTCGAAAAGTCTGGTCGCGTGTACGCGGCATAATAGTTTGGTTCCAGCTCTGTGCCTTTCCTGCTGTGCAAAGATATGAATGCTGGATATTGCTAGCAGGAATGATTTGTTAATGTCCCCGCTGGATCCAAAAGCACTAGCTGTATGACTTCTTTTGGATTAGATCAGTTCTGGTTATATGCAGGACGTCTCTTTTGGATGATAATAGTTGCCCCTTTTGATAACCTATACAGGTGTCATATGAATGTTATCCTCTTGGGGTTGGAATCCTGACTAAACTGAACTACTATATCTTGTGTAGCAAAGGTCAGTAGGGCTACAGTGAACTGGCATCCCCGCATGTGATCAGCCATCTATCCTCCCCTTCTGACATGGGCAGATCGATTATTTTTTAGGTGGAGTGGGTAAAGCTATATTGTGTCTTTAATATAAGGTTTCTGTTGTTGCAAATGACTGAGTAATTGGTTCTGAAGAATCTAATGAGTGAAAGGCGTCAACCATCACTGTGATATCTTTTGTAACTATTTGTTGAACCTTATGATCAATTGGATGTTTTTATTATGTGTTTCTTTCTATGTATACATTTTGTGTATAATAAATTTACTCTTAAGTAATTTGTGAAACAGTTCCTCTCTGGTGCTGCAATAATTCATCATGTTGGTTCTCTATCTATGTAAAGTTTAAAAAGGATGAGGACCCACATAGCCTCAATATTCATCTTTCTATATAGTGTATGGTAGCATTCAAAACATTCACTAATGCAAAGATCAGGAATGTTAGGACAGGAGGGACAATAATAGGGGGTGTCACGCCTATATACGCACTTGCTACAGACACAACATCTTCTTTGGGGGGCTCTTTGGGTAGGGGTACTCGGGAGGACATATAGAAAATGCCTCCCATGCAGCCGGCTTACTGCATTTGGATTTGGAAAGTGAGGTGGAGCACCGTCTGGAAACAGAAGGGCTCTGATGATCTCTTCCTTGAATTTAAGGAAGGATCCAGTCCATCCTGAACCTCTGTATAGCACATGAGCATTCAGCAAAGCCAATTGAAATCTGTATACAGACACTTTTTTGTACCAGCGCCTGGCCTTACGCTCGTGTAATAATTGTCCACATACAAAATGGTACCCCTTTCTGAATAAGGATGACACCAGGTCCAACACAATCTTGCCAGCGCTCCCTATGTAATATGGGCAGTTCAGCGGCTTTACGTAACTATCTCTTCCCTCGTAAACCATAAAACTATATGTATAGCCTGTCACAGAGCTTATACATCTTGACCGCGCATCTGGCACACTTGCTGGGAAGATACTGTTTGAAAGACAAGTGTATAAATAAAAGGGAGTTGGGAGTTTAAATGAAGCATCCCGGTAATGAATGAAAACAAAAGGAAGTTGGGACATTAGATGAAGCAATTGAATAGTGGAAGTGAATTCCAGTATAGAGTATTGATTTAATAACATTAATCTAAAAACATTAGAACATTATCCATTTCATATATATACATGGAGTATGCACAAAGGCTGAGCATGATAAATAGAAGAGTACATGCATAACAATACATAATCAAAGTAGTAGATGTATAAATTAATAAATAAACATAGCATGCATATGCCAATAGCAACATGCCCAATGCTGGCACATGCATTCACATGGTGATGTGTATCCCCCAAATGCTATATAAACAACATCATAGAGTATAACGATAGTAAGTAAATAAATGACAGTCCGCATGAGGTGTAGCTTCGGCATCGAATAAAGCCCTACGCATTTCGTTGGTCTTCCCACTCGTCAGGAGTGGATGCCACAGACATTCCTATGGAATATATTTTAAAAAATATAAAGAATCATACTCTAGAGAAAACTTGTGTCCTCGGCCAACCCTGTTCTGGCTATCCCGCGCTGCAATTGCTGTCTGGGTTGGTGAGTGTTGTTGGTTAATCATACATACACATAAAAAATATTTTTGAGAGTTTTCTCTAGAGTACGATTCTTTAAATGTTTTTAAAATATATTCCATAGGAATGTCTGTCGCATCTGCTCATGACGAGTGGGAAGACCCACGAAACGTGCAGGGCTTTATTCGATGCCGCAGCTACACCTCATACGGACTGTCATTTATTTACTTACTATCGTTATACTCTATGATGTTGTTTATATAGCATTTGGTGGATGCACATCACCGTGTGGATGTATGTGCCAGCATTGGGCATGTTGCTATTGGCATATGCATGCTATGTTTATTTATTAACTTATACATCTACTTTGATTATGTATTGTTATGCATGTACTCTTCTATTTATCATGCTCAGCCTTTGTGCATACTCCATGTATATATATATATATATATATGAAATGGGTAAAGTTCTAATGTTTTTAAATTAATGTTATTAAATCAATACTCTATACTGGAATTCACCTCTGCTATTCAATTGCTTCATCTAAAGTCCCAACTTCCCTTTGTTTTCTTTTGTTTAAAAGACAAGCGGCCAGAAAACTTAATCAGGGACTTATTAACACAGATAACTTGATGGGGAGTAAACAAGGCTGCAAAATGTTGGCTGAAGTGGTTTACGAGGGGCCAAATTTTGTAGAACCGATCGTATCCAGGGTCTCCACGGGGACAACAGAGTTCATTGTTGTTGAAGTGCATGAACTGCAAGATCTGCTTGTATCGTGCCCTAGTCATGGAGGCAGAGAACACGGCATATGGTAAATTGGGTTTTTTTTTTTTTCTCTTTTTTTTCTTCTCTCTCTCGGCTGCAATAGGGAATATTTTTTGTCTTATAAATAGAGTAATAGGAGTGGGTTGGGAGGGTGGGTAGGTGGGAAGGATATATCACTCTGGGAGGCAAGAACGGTAATTTTGGAAGCCCCATAGAAGGGCCCCAAGTGGGGTATGGGGTGGGTGGGGAGGGGAAAGGGAAAGAGAAAAGGGATGGTGAGTTTGAATAGATGAATGACAGAGTGAGAAAGGAGGTTGAAAGGTTAAGGAAGGGTACAGGAAGGTATGGTAAAGGATTGCCAATCGCACAAAAAATATTTAAGCACAGAGGTGATGTGTAGAATAGCAATAAATATGGTGGTTAGGGAAAAGGTCACAAGAAAATGAAACTGATTGAGGCACAAGGCAATAAGTTGTTACATTTTTATAAAATGTGTTAAAAATGTGCGCATGGATTATAGCAAATTCTAGAAATAAAACGTGAGAGTGATTTAACTAGGGAGCACTGGAAAATAGTAGGGGGGAGAACACGTGTTAAAATACAAAGAAAGTACACAGAATGGAGAATAGAAGTTTGATATTGAGATATTGGGTTTAAGTATGGGAGCAAGTAGTAAAGTAGGGAATTTCACTAAAAGTGTAAAAATTTGTTCTTGGAACGTGCGTGGGGTGAAGGAACAGTTGAAGAGGCGTGCAGTATTTTCTATGGGAAATATGGGCAACTATGGGATGCTCTGTTTGCAGGAGACCCACCTGGATCGAGATACAATCAGTGTGTTAAGACACAGGAAGTATAGGATACAATATCATTCTACGTACACCTCTTATTCAAGGGGAGTAAGTGTCCTGATAGACCCTGGGTCGGGTTTATCCTGCAGGCAGAGCATCATAGATGATAAAGGGAGATATGTTTTCCTCTTTTGTGGTATAGAAGATAAAGTATGTGTGATTGCAAGTGTGTATATCCCACCGCCATTTAATGCAGAAATATTGAATGAACTGTTGAAGTTTATGATTGACAAGCCTGGAATCCCGGTTATAATAGCAGGGGACTTTAACATGATAATGGACCAAAAATAGACAGGTTTCCACAGAAGGCAGGTAGTAGGGAGGGACCCAATGGGTTGCTATTCCAATTTTGTGAAGAAACAGGTTTTGTGGACATATGGAGGAGATGGAACCCCTTAAGGAAACAGTATTCTGGCCATTCCAGGACGTACTCCACCTTGTCCAGGATCGATATGGTGCTATGTAATGAAGAGGCGCTGGGGATGGTGGAAAAGGTGGAGTACGAACCAAGGGGAATTTCAGACCATTCACCTGTGACGCTCTCAATGACAATAGGGAGAGGATGTAGTAGAAGGTAATGGAAAATAAATCCATTCTGGTTCGAATTAATGGATAACATGGAGGGGGTAAAAGCGAATTTAAAAGATTTTTTGAGCATAAACGCAGGATCCACGTCCCTGGGAATAATGTGGGATGCCCTGAAAGCCTTCCTAAGGGGGGAATTAATAAAAAAGATATCTCAGATTAAGAAAAATGGGACAGTTAAGGAAATAGAAGCAAAAGAGAAGGTAAGGAGGTCAGAAGAAAGGTATTTAAGGGCCCCTTCAGAAGAGAGTTATAGGGAATGGGAGGAGAATCAGGTAGATTATAAAAGACTTATATGGGAGAAAGAGGAGAAGAAAAGGCAGTTCCAGAAGCAGTCCCTCTTTGGTGAAGGGGAACAAGTGGGGAGGGTTTTATCATTAATTGCTAAATCAAATAGTTCCTCCCCAATAATACCGGCGATCTTGGACAGGGAGGGTGGTATAAGGAAGTCAACATCTGAGATAGCGGAAGAGTTTAAAAAATATTATGAGGAATTATATAAAGTTTCAAATCCCAATGTAGAAGGGGAGATGCAGGAATTTTTCGGAAAAATAACATTACCCAGTTTATCGGAGGAAGATAGGGAGGGCTTGGAGGCTCCCTTGACTCTGGAGGAGTTGCAAAAAGTAACAGCAGAAATGATAAATCAGAAAGCCCCAGGTCCGGATGGACTGCCGATAGAGATTTATAAAAAATTTGGGGATATACTTTTACCTGCCCTCCTCCAGGTGTTTAATGGAGCCTTTGAAGTGGGGCAGTTGCCGCTATCAATGATTGAGGCCACAGTGGTGGTCTTGGCAAAAGAAGGGAAAAACCAATTGGAGACCGCATCATATAGACCTATATCGTTACTGTGTTCAGATGTTAAGATTCTGGCAAAAGTACTTGCAACAAGGGTAAAAAACATAATTACTAAATTAGTACATCAGGACCAAACTGGGTTTATCCCAGGGCGGTCCACAAATATGAATGTGAGACGTGCCTATTTAAATATTCAGATTCCTTCAGAAAATGAAGGGAGTAGAGCAGTCATGTCCTTAGATGCAACGAAAGCCTTCGATAGTGTGGAATGGCATTATTTGAGGAAGGTGTTAGCGGAATTTCAATTTGGGCCGAGATTTATGCAATGGATAAGAGTGCTGTATACAGGACCAAGGGCGAAAGTGAGGATAAATGGGGAATGTTCTGAGGGGTTCCACTTGGAGAGGGGGACAAGACAGGGGTGCCCTTTGTCGCCCCTGCTTTTCGCCCTCTCGGTGGAGCCACTGGCCATAGCCTTGAGAGAGGCACAGGATATCCAGGGGTTTAAAAGGGGGAATGAAGAGGAAAAGGTCGCTATGTATGCAGACGACGTGCTGTTGTTTTGGGGGATACGGGGCCCTCATTGGTAGCGGCAATGACACTGATAAAAGAATTTGGATATTTCTCTGGACTTGAAATCAACTGGGAAAAGTCAGTTCTCCTTCCAGTGGATCCTCTAGATACCCCATTGCCAGGACAGGTATCCCAAATTAAAATAGTTAAGCAAATGAAGTACTTGGGAGTGAATATGACGCCAGATCCGAGGCAGTATATAGCAGGGAATTTAGTCCCACTTATGTCAAAATTAAAGCGGAAAATTAGAGTATGGAAGAACCTCCCCCTGTCAGTAGCCGGCAGGTGTAATTTAATTAAGATGGTGTGGATGCCTCAAATATTGTATGTCATACAAAATTCACCAGTTTGGATTCCAAAATATTGGTTTAAAAAAATGGAAAGCTTGTTTAGAGAAGTAATATGGAAGAATGGAGTGGCAAGAATTAGTTTACAAGTATTACAGAGACCAAGGGAACTGGGAGGGTTGGCACTACCCAATATGAGACATTATTTTTTGGCTTCCCAATTACAGTATATGAAAGGAGGTAATCTAGCAGCAGCAGAGGAGAAGGGAGGCTGCCTCCCAGTGAGTGATACCCCGCATGATACGGTTGTGGAAGCGGTGGAGGCCGACTCATTTAGGACCAGATGTCCTACAGTTCAACTGATGGTAAAATGCTGGGAGGAGGCAAAAGTAATTTTGGGATATAGAGGATATATGGAATGTTCCCCAATATGGGAAAATAAAAATTTAGTGGAAATAAAAAAAAATGGGGAGATTAGTAGAATGGGACTGGAGGGGCGTCCACTTCTTAGCGCAACTGTATAGGGATGGGAGGTTGAAAACATTCCAGGAATTAAGGGATGAATATGGGTTACCTGCCCATACCTTCTTTAATTACATACAAATTAAAAATGCGCTGGAGGTACAATTCAGAGGAAGGATTCTGGAGTGGAGTAAGATGCCTGTACTCAGGAGAATTATAAATAGTAATACATCGAAAGGAGTTATTTCAGATATCTATGGGTATTTAAAGAGAATAGAACAAGAAGGGGAGATAGAGGATATAAAAAGGGTAAAATGGGAGAGAGATGTGGGCCCAATATCGGTTGAACAGTGGGAGAGGGTTTTGGCGCTGGGAGCGAAAGTTTCATTATCCCCATCACATATTATATCTCAAATGTATTTAATACACAGGGTATATTATACTCCTCTTAAGTTAATAGTAAATAGATGGTGTTGCGCTCCACATAAAATAAATTAAGTCTAATAACACAATTAATAAATAATCTCATAAAATCTTGAAAACGCACTCATGTGATTAAAATTAAAATCACTAAATAATCGCATAAAATCTTGAAAATGTGCTCATGCGATTAAAAATTCCATTAATTCTAAAATAAATACCAAGTGAATAATACAGTGCTTGAAGCTATTTCCTACTAATATTCATAAAATGAAGAAGCTAAAATAATCTATATACTCGTGATAAAGTGACAAGAAAAAAAATCGCAAGTCTTAAAATTATCAAAAGAATCATGACATCAAACAAATCTGTGTCAGTCCGTGAAAGTGCATACAAGTGCCAGCATATGTGCAAAAAAGAGTATATATAAAAATATACAATAAAAATATAAAAAACGGTGTATGAAAAAAATTATTATCACAAAATACAAAAGATAATAGTCCAGCAAACGTGATAAAGAATGTCTCTAAATAAGTGTACAAAGGCTAAATCATAAAGTTCATGCAGAAGATGAAATAAATCCACGCTGTGCTATGTGAAGAAATGAATCCTATGAACAACCCAGTGCAGCAGTTGTGTCCTCAAATGGGGTGTATATCCTCAGTAGGTATAGGGGATCACGTGATCAATGACGATACGCGTAGGATTGGCCTAGGAGGATACCGGAAGTGACGTCCGGGGTACGAACGAGGAAGCCGTTCGTTGTTTGTTAGTGAAAAAACCGCTTGATTTTTACTGTATAAGTGTGAGTACCCAGGACTTAGTTCCTTTTTATAATAAAGCATTTGTGTGAACGTACTTCACTATTGGAGCCCCCCTCTTTCTTTCTTGGGTCTGATTTGCGATCCCTTACGGAATATCTGGAGGAAAAGGTTTGGGGGCGCCCATACTACATTTAGGATATACACCGCAAAGTGTTGAAGTTCCCCTATACCTACTGAGGATATACACCCCATTTGAGGACACAACTGCTGCACTGGAGTATTTTGCTGTCTTACTGACAGCAGTGAGGTAAGGTACCCACTGCACTCAGTGTGTGAGCACCCACGTTTAAGGAGCTGAAAAATCACTGGTGGAATCATCCCGGGGTTGTTCATAGGATTCATTTCTTCACATAGCACAGCGTGGATTTATTTCATCTTCTGCATGAACTTTATGATTTAGCCTTTGTACACTTATTTAGAGACATTCTTTATCACGTTTGCTGGACTATTATCTTTTGTATTTTGTGATAATAATTTTTTTCATACACCGTTTTTTATATTTTTATTGTATATTTTTATATATACTCTTTTTTGCACATATGCTGGCACTTGTATGCACTTTCACGGACTGACACAGATTTGTTTGATGTCATGATTCTTTTGATAATTTTAAGACTTGCGATTTTTTTTTTTTCTTGTCACTTTATCACGAGTATATAGATTATTTTAGCTTCTTCATTTTATGAATATTAGTAGGAAATAGCTTCAAGCACTGTATTATTCACTTGGTATTTATTTTAGAATTAATGGAATTTTTAATCGCATGAGCACATTTTCAAGATTTTATGCGATTATTTAGTGATTTTAATTTTAATCACATGAGTGCGTTTTCAAGATTTTATGAGATTATTTATTAATTGTGTTATTAGACTTAATTTATTTTATGTGGAGCGCAACACCATCTATTTACTATTAACTTAAGAGGAGTATAATATACCCTGTGTATTAAATACATTTGAGATATAATATGTGATGGGGATAATGAAACTTTCGCTCCCAGCGCCAAAACCCTCTCCCACTGTTCAACCGATATTGGGCCCACATCTCTCTCCCATTTTACCCTTTTTATATCCTCTATCTCTAAGATTTTATGAGATTATTTATTAATTGTGTTATTAGACTTAATTTATTTTATGTGGAGCGCAACACCATCTATTTACTATTTACTGTCACTTTGAGGGGAGGGTTTGCACCTCTGTCGGTGTTTTTTGCTGCAACCACACCAACCTGCTCTAACTTTACCACTATAGCGCGAGGATAACCTACCATTACTACTCCTCTTAAGTTGTTTAGGTTTGGGAGTAGGCAAGACGCAGAATGTCCAAGATGTGGAGATCGAAGAGGGGACCTTATACATATGATTTGGCGATGCCCAAGATTATACAGATATTGGGTAGGAGTAATAGGAAAAATAAACCAAGTGCTTGGGTTATCACTAGAAGTAGAAGCTAAAATTTGTATAATAGGATTGATAGAAGAGGAGGAGGTCCTGGGGGATATCCATATAGCTGTAATCAGATGCCTTTTTCAAGGGAGGAAACTAATTGCGTATAAATGGCAGAGGAGGGAAGCACCCACAGTAAAGGAATGGATGGTGTTAAGTGCAATTCTCAAACCAATTGCTTTTCCTCTTTGTAATGCTGAGTTCAAATCTTATGCTTCTGATAGAAATGAAATACAGGAGACCTTTTCTGTAGCCCAAATCCAAGCTGAATGGCCAAAAGTGTATTGTTTTCTCAGTTCTTATATACACACAAAAATGATGAATCATGTAAAACAAAAGTACCATAATAAGGGAAAAAAACACAAAAATATCAGATAAGGAGTAAACAGCTTTTCTCCATCGTGTGGTCAGCAGATGGGCGTAGTCTGAGTGACTTTACACTTTTCACAATACGTATCTTATAACACAGCAATTTTGTACACATAATGTCAACTCATAACTTAAGCTGGAACTCTGATCCTATCATTTCCCCCCTTTGACATCATCCTTCTCCCAACTCTGGGTCCTTACTCATGAGTTATAGCCAATACTTTCCTGAGTACTATCCCTGACCGCGGGTTGTCAGAGGAGAACAATGTCCTCATCCCCCAGTTCCATATCAGCATCTCAAAAGCAAAGAGAATCAAAGAGAAGGGTGACGTCAACTCATAATCCCAAACTCAGAGTTCTATAGGGCACCCCTATTCATTCTTTTAACTTTCTTTTGAATTCTCAACAATTAATAATTGTCATTATAACAAAAGCAAACATAAGTATTAGTATAGGACTCAACATCCAATTAAGTATAGTAGTGGCGGTAGGAGACCATCCACTGAAAACATCGTACCAATGGTGGGTAGTTTCATCTCTTATCTGTGAGGATAAATGTATTAATTTTCCTTTATCTATAACTGCAGATATTAGATTATTTTGAAGGGTATGTTCCTGTGTCTCTATGTGTTTTCTAAGTATTTCAGACTCTCTTAAGATTTGTTGTAAGGGCTCTAATGATATTATGAAAGGGGTAGTATCAGTAAGGTTATACTGGTCTGGGACCCTTTCCCCTCTGTAGGTTCCTGTAGATTTGGGAATCTGGGGTAGAAAGTAACATTTGTGTTTTGTCAAATACTTCCCTCCATGTTTCAGATGGACCTAACTTATGACATTTATGTGGTGTGTTATTAAAGGGTGATAGTAAATTGTCCTTCCACTGGAAAGTTATGTTTACTTGTGCTTGTGACTTAGCTTTTATCCACACTACTGGTGAATCCACATTGTGCATCATGTAAAAAGGACCCTCCTGTCCTGTTACAGTGAAATTTCCTACAGTATACCATTCATAGTAAGGATATTGCGTTATACTCTTATCCTGATTTGTCCATATAAGATCAGTACTGTTTTCATGAACTGTTACATTGATACCGGGAGTCCATGTGTAAACAAACATTTGAAGACATTCAAGCACTATCATCATAGTTAGAAAGATCGTCATTCTGTTTCTCTCGGTTCAGGACTCTTTTTGCAGTGTGATGCGTGGATCCAGGCTGCTTTTCCCTCCAACTTGACCGATGTGGGAGTGGTCAGCAGTACTTGATATGGTCCTTCAAACCGTGGCTCTAAAGCTTTTCTGGTATGTTTCTTTACATAGACCCAATCTCCGGGGCTAAGTGAATGAGTACCTGCTATAGAGTTGGGATCTGGAATGGAAGCATAAACACTCTTGTGGATCTTGGTTAGATGCTGTTGCAATTGTATCACATATGCAGTCAAACTATCACATTGCAATTGCATACTCTGTGGAAAGTATAAACCTAATCTAGGTGCATTCCCAAAAAGTATCTCATATGGAGACAACCCTGTTTTTCCTGTTGGGGTATATCTTATGGAGAACAAAGCCAAAGGCAGGCATTCTGGCCATGGCTTGTTTAACTCTTGCATGGCTTTCTGTATTTTTAGCTTTATTGTCCCATTTACTCTTTCTACTGATCCTGAACTCTGTGGGTGATAAGGGGTGTGGAAACTCTGTTGAACCCCTAACATGGTCATCACATTCTGCATTACTTCACCTGTAAAGTGTGTCCCTCTATCTGATTCTATTGTTTCAGGTAATCCAAACCTTGGTATTAATTCAGTGATCAGTTTCTTAGCCGTGGCTTTTGCCGTGGCTGATTTTAATAAATATCCCTCTGGCCAGCCTGAAAATAAATCGATGCACACAAGTACAAATTCAAAGGGGCCACTTTTTGGCAACTGTATGTAGTCAATTTGCAGCCTTTGAAAGGGGTACTGGGCCCGAGCTTGGTGTTTTCGTGGCGTTTTTACCTTTTGTCCTGGATTATTCAGGAGACAGATTTGGCATGCTGCACAGTAGTTTTTGGCCATACTACTGAATCCTGGTGCTAGCCATCCTTGGTTCACAATTCTATACATGGAATTGGAACTGACATGGGTAGGTAAGTGGATTGCCGTGGCCATGGCTGGGTACAGAGACGCCGGTAGGCATACTTTACCTCCTGCCCTCCATACATTGTCAGGGTCAATTTGGGCTCCCATCCTTACCCACTTGTCTCTTTCACTGTCCGCCGCTTGCTCCTGTAGCTTGCTCAACTGTTGCCATGAAGGCTTTACTGTACTTACCTCTGCCACTGCCACTGTCTCAGGGTACATCTCTTTCTGAGCTGCCTGTTTCGCAGTTAAATCTGCGAAGGCATTTCCTTTTGCTTCCCTTGTCTTTGCACTTGTGTGTGCCGCTATCTTCAAGATGGCTACCCTTTTAACTTTTTGAAGATGTGTCAAAACCCGTTTTATTCCTTCCGCATGCTTTACTGGTGTGCCTGCTGCTGTCAGATACCCTCGAGCTCTCCATATATGGCCGAAATCGTGCGCTACGCCGTAAGCGTAGGCAGAGTCAGTGTAAATATTTCCTTCTTGTCCTTGTAAATATTCTAAAGCTTGTTCTAAAGCTTTTAATTCTGCTTCCTGTGCTGACATGTAGGCTGGTAAGGGCTGCGCTTCAATCACCTGTGTATCAGTTACTACTGCATATCCTGTGTGATATCTTCCTTTATCATCAGCAAATCTGCTGCCATCTATATACAAAGTGTGCTCAGCGTCTAAAATTGGTGTATCTATAACATGAGGGAACCCCATTGTCTCTTGTTCCATGAGCTGAAAACAGTCGTGTTCAACTATCTCTCTAAACAGAAGAGTGTCAGTTTCCTCATCTCCTTCCTCCTTATTCCCCCTTGTCAAATCTGGTGACTGAAGAGGCAAAAAGGTGGCCAAATTGAAAGTTGTACAGCGCTGAAAAGTGACATTTGGAGGTAAAAGTAAAGTACACTGTAACCTTAGTTGCCTAGCCATTGAAATGTGTTTGGGCTGTACTTGAGACAAGATTGCATGTATGTCATGTGTGGTGTGCACTACAACTGGATTGTCTAGAACAATTTCTGATGACTTATCTATAATTATTGACACTGCTGCTACCGCCCGTACACAGGACGGTGAACCTCTGGACACTGGATCTAGAGCTGCTGAGAAGTAAGCAACGGGCCTTTGTTTTATATGTGACTGTGTCAAAATTCCTGTTGCATGTCCAGTGATCTCAGCAATGTATAGATGGAATGTCTTTGTATAATCGGGGATACCTAGAGCCGGTGCAGAAATCAACAACTGTTTCAAAGTGACAAACGACTCATAAGCTACTTCTGTAAGCATATACGGCACAATTTTCAAACAATCGTATAATGACTGCATCAAAGAGCTAGCGTGGGGTATCCATTGTCTACAATATGACACGATACCCAGAAACATACGCAATTGTTTGAAATTTCGTGGGGGTAAGATTCCCTTTATCGCCTGTACTCTCTCGTCTGTGAGATGTCTTGTTCCTTGTGATATGCAATGTCCTAAGAAGACAACTTTTTCCTGACACACTTGTAACTTTTTCCTGTTAACCTTGCAACCCTTTTTTGCCAAGAATTGCAAAAGTGCCAAAGTGGCATGGAGACATGTTTCCCTATCTGGACAGCATAGCAATAGGTCATCCACATATTGTAGCAATACACAAGAGTCTGGAGGTAACCATTCCTCTAGCACTGTTTGTAGAGCCTGTGAATAAAGGGTTGGCGAATGCGCCATTCCTTGAGGTAGGCGTGTCCTGCCTGTTGGTTGCCGTCTGCGTCAAACCGGTCTATAGGTCGGTGCGGACCTATTTCTGTCACAAATTGCTGAAACAGAGTAGGAGTCATTTTATGTCTACACAAATCTTCCCCGTCTTGCCATGTTGCATCATGTGTATCCATCAACTGTCTTACAAATCTACAAAACGCTGCTGGTTTTGCTACTGGGTCTGGGGCATTCTGTATTAGTGCCATAAGGGCGTCTGGTGTCCATGGTGCCCAGGTCCTTATCTGCATCCTACGAGTAACAGTAGGTGGGGCATTTGGATGGGCTACTTGTCCAAATTCCGGATTATTTACCTGTACAATGTGTGTATCAGTGCGTACGGGGGCTACAGTTTCTGGATGAGGTTTTTCTGCCCCACAATGCACACATTCTATTGCCCATTCTGGGTTTTGTGTTCCACAAACCTGACAAACCCATCCCCTGCCTTGGAGTGAAGGATATATCTTATGTGGTTTATGTTCTATGTCAGTGTATGGGGTGGAATGGCTGAGCTGGGGTCAACCAGAGCCTCAGCATTTTTTGTTCTTCTATCCTTCATGTCCCAACCATCACAATCTGGGTTATATTTCCACCCCTCCTCTTTTGCTCTATAAGAGACCTTAATTAAGCGCTGAACCTGATGCATCCATTGCTTCTCTAACACCTCTCCTTGTCTGTCCCTTTTTATTTCCTTCCACGCGTCTGGGTCTAAACCCGCCGCTCCTTTTACCTTAAATTTATGAAGTATAGTTTTTACATTTTGTGCTTCATCTTTCCCATATATGTTCTTAATTATCTGTGGCACCGTATAGTGGGCCACAGTTCCTTGACGGGGTTTTGTGTACCTCTGACCCATTCTAACAGTCCGTGCCTAGGTAGCGTGTGGGACACTGTTATATGTCCCAAAATAAAAAAGAAAAAAGTGTGTATGCGGGACCCTACAACAGTTCCTCGTTGCCTTCCTCCTAGGATGCTAGAATACTAAAAAACCTCCCCGGGATGAGATTTCTGAAATCGAATTACTTTATATGCTAGCCAACTGACAAATATTATGACCAGACTGACGGCTACAACATATACAAGCATTCCTTTAAGTGGCCAGGTATCCGACTAGATCTCCGGGCTTGTGGAGACCTTATTCCCCCTCCCGTATCTGGGATCCCTCTCGTGCACTCTTATCCCTGCTTTATGGAGCAGACAGGGCTTATACTCTCAACCCGCCTATGGTTTATGAATTAGATGTGAGGTTAAGCATAAGCGTCAGACCCCCCCAAAAGGGCGCATTCCGTTGCTTAGTTCGGCAATCCCCTTCTAACTCATACCATCCTTGACAAGGCTCATTCACTTTCTCAACAAGACAGACAGACAACAAATTATCAGCAAAACAAAGGTATTATAGTTCAAGACTCACCCCTACAGAGGTTGCAGTTAATATGCTGCGTGGAGACCCGTTTCTGACAGAACTGACTAAAGGCACAAATCAGGGAAGCTCAGAGTATAAAGAGAAATAAAGGCTTTCTCTTACCTGGCCAGGCTTTGTGGTCTGTGGTTCCCGAAGTGCCCCAGTGTTATGGTTCCGTCAGCTCCGTTCGTCCACCTCTTGTAGGATCATTGATGAGGTCCTTGTTCTTAGGGCGCCAAAATGTTAAGTGCAATTCTCAAACCAATTGCTTTTCCTCTTTGTAATGCTGAGTTCAAATCTTATGCTTCTGATAGAAATGAAATACAGGAGACCTTTTCTGTAGCCCAAATCCAAGCTGAATGGCCAAAAGTGTATTGTTTTCTCAGTTCTTATATACACACAAAAATGATGAATCATGTAAAACAAAAGTACCATAATAAGGGAAAAAAACACAAAAATATCAGATAAGGAGTAAACAGCTTTTCTCCATCGTGTGGTCAGCAGATGGGCGTAGTCTGAGTGACTTTACACTTTTCACAATACGTATCTTATAACACAGCAATTTTGTACACATAATGTCAACTCATAACTTAAGCTGGAACTCTGATCCTATCAATGGAAATGGTTAAAGATACAATAAAGAAGGAGGAATACATATATAGGAAAAGAGGTAACTATGGGAAGTTTGTTAAAATATGGGGAAAGTGGTGTGAGTAGTGAACAAGAGTGAAGGGGATGTAAGAGTTATGGATGAAGGAGAGAGTGAATATGGGGTGGGGAGGTGGGAGGGAGAAAGTAAAGAGTAGATTGTTAAACTTTGTATTTACTTATATTTTTGATATGTTGTTGATTATAATGTGTATCTAATATTACTGGGTGGGGGAACTGGAGGTGGAGAGGTTCAGTGGGGAGGAGGGGTATGGGTGGGGGAGGGTAGGGAAATATGTATGTATGGGAAATTATTGTATGCATTTATCTTGTGGTTGTATTTGCGAATTTTAATATAAATTAAATAAAATAAAAGAAGATTTGAGATAAAAAAAAAGTCCCAACTTACCTTTGTTTTCTTTTGTTTAAAAGACAAGCGGCCAGAAAACGTAATCAGGGACTCATTAACACAGATATATTGATGGGGAGTAAACAAGGCTGCAAAATGTTGGCTGAAGTGGTTTACGAGGGGCCAAATTTTGTAGAGCCGATCGTATCCAGGGTCTCCACGGGGACAACAGAGTTCATTGTTGTTGAAGTGCATGAACTGCAAGATCTGCTTGTATCGTGCCCTAGTCATGGAGGCAGAGAACACGGCATATGGTAAATTGGGTCAGTGGACCAATATGACCGCAACGTACTCATTTTAACTATGCCCATGTTGAGGGATAGGCCCAGAAAGGTCTTAAATTCAGAAACCGTAATTGGTTTACAATCTCTGGCAAGGGAGGACTGGGGATTAGCGGCGATGAATCGACCAGCAAACAAATTGCTTTGGTCCACAATAGATCTATAGAGATCTTCTGTGAAAAACAGTGAATAAAAATCAAGTGACGTAAAATCAACTGTTTCCACCTGAATATGGGTTGGCCAGTGAATGGGGGAAGTACAAGTGCTGCAGAAGCAGTGGGCTCCCAATTAGGATTGCAAATTCTGCAGGAAGGACACTGTGGTCAAGACGGACCCATCTGTCTTCTTGGTGGCAGCGGGACACTACTTGTGCTTGCCACCTCGCCAGTTTGAATTGCACACATGGGACTCGCCACGTCACCACGTGATACTGCAGTGCTGGATGTACCACCAGAGGGTACTAGGCTGCTGGTGCTTGCCAGTTCACCAGAAGGATGAGCAACACTAGTACTTCTCTGCTCCATATGAGAGCCCTACGGTTCTTGCACCTCAATAACAGCAGAAGAAGATTGGGGTCTGGTACATCTGACCTTGGCAGGGACCACAACACCGTCATCAGAGCTATCTGTCATGGAGCCGCTGTGGTCTTCAGGATCGTATTCTGAGCCTGAATCTGACAGATGAGTGACTTCCTCTTCACTATCTGTCATGCTTGGAAATGTGTAGGCTTCTTCACTAGTGTATGTTCAATTTGCCATTTTGGGCTCTAAATTTACTGGTACACTAGTGAGCCTCACAGGTAAATAAGTTCCTAGGCTGTAGGATCTGTAGCAACTGTATCAAATGCTACCAAAAAACTGTTAGCGAGCGCAGGGATCAGGCCTGACTCTGCAAACGCCACAGTTATGTGTTTAGTGTAAGTGACAGTGATCGATCGATTCTGCACTTGGGTGGGCTGGGTGGAGGGGCAAAACGCAGGTGCTAGCAGGTATCTGGGCTGATCCCACTAACCCTAAACTGCTGGGGAAGCTAGAATAGATATGATCAGATATTGATCTGTTCAGACACTATACCACTAAGGGAGGTGTATGCTAGGTAGGGATGGCCGAACGGTTCGCCCGGCGCTCGTTTTGCAGCGAATTTTGGCTGTTCGCGGTCCGCCCGATCGGCGGACTATTGCCGCCGTTCGCCCGGCAGACTATTGCCGCCGTTCGCCCGGCGGACTTCCGTGTTTACTGTGTAAAAGAACTTTGACCTATGATGACACATCCATCATGGGGTACAGGACAGCCAATTGAGACATTACAGCACATGGACACTTGGACATTCCCCCTAACTTATAAATAGACCCGATCCGGTGGCCATTTTACACTTTTTCTTCTGTCACTATAGGGAGAGGTTACTGTGTGGAGCAGGGAGAGATTGCAGTGACCCAAATCGCTAGCTATTTGGTACACAAAAGTTCTTTTCAGGACTGGTATAGGTGTTAGGTGTAGTTCAGGATATAGGTCTGAGGCAGTGCTGTGCTAGTGATTGTTGCAGCAGCCTGAGTGTCTTTTGTCAGTGTAGAGAAAAGGACAGGACGGTGTGTGCTGCAGGGACAGTCAGTTTAATCATTAGCTGTTACTATCAGGTCCACAAAAGTGCTATTCAAGTTATTGTTTCAGCAGCCTCTGTTTTGTCAGTTTATATAGGGACAGGCAGGAAGCTGTGTGTGAGGCAGTGAGGGTCAGTTTAATCAGTAGCTGTTACTACTATTAGGTCCACAAAGGTTCTTTTCAGGACTGGTATGGTAATAGGCTTGTACACGTATAATATTCTTTCTTCCAAATATAGAAAGAATATTATACTTGACTGCTGCCCTTCTGCTGCAGTCCGCTAATCAGTCACAACCTACTTGTTCCACAAAGGTCCTTATAAGGACTGGTAACTTGGTCTAGGGTGCTACAGTACATAGTGCTGAGTGAGGTACAGTCTGCTATTCTGTAAGGACTGGTATAGGTCCACAATACATAGGGTTGAGGTGCACTACTGCTGACCGCTGCCCTATACTGCAGCAGTCCTTCATCAGTATAGGGACTGACGTACAGTCTGCTAATCAGTCACAACCTACTTGTTCCACAAAGGTCCTTATAAGGACTGGTAACTTGGTCTAGGGTGCTACAGTACATAGGGTTGAGTGAGGTACAGTCTGCTATTCTGTAAGGACTGGTATAGGTCCACAATACATAGGGTTGAGGTGCACTACTGCTGACCGCTGCCCTATACTGCAGCAGTCCTTCATCAGTAAAGGGACTGAGAGTTTTGTCACAGGGTCATTTAAAAAATGACAGGCAGAGCAAGAGGCAGGCCCTTCTGCAGGGGTGGTAGGGGTAGGGCAGGAGCAACAGGCTTGAGCCAAAGTGGGAAGTTGCAGAATGTGCGTTCAATTCATTTAAAGGACGCACCAGACTTGGTTGAGTGGCTCACTCAGCCTTACTCTTCTGCACCCTCCTCATCCTCTCGATCTGCACCCTCTTCTTCTAAAAATGAATGAGGCATGGATCTCGGAGGAATTCAACACATGTGACCAGTAGACCATGTATATGTCTATAAACAATTTTTTTAATCGAGCACACAGACCTTCTTTCTTCATTTGTCTCACTTCCTTGTCCAAAAAAAGCACACGTACTATATGCCCGTACCCTCCTCTTTGAAGAGTTTGAGAGGTGTCATATTTCTACTGGGGCTGCTTATTATGAGGGGCTCCCACCATCCCTGTGCTGTGCTGACTTCCTCCTGGGGCTGCTTATTATGAGGGGCTCCCACCATCCCTGTGCTGTGCTGACTTCCTCCTGGGGCTGTACCTCTGCTGTGCATATTATGAGGGGCTCCTACCATCCCTGTGCTATGCTTATTATGAGGGGCTCCCACCATCCCTGTGCTGTGCTGACTTCCTCCTGGGGCTGCTTATTATGAGGGGCTCCCACCATCCCTGTGCTATGCTGACATCCTCCTGGGGCTGCTTATTATGAGGGGCTCCCACCATCCCTGTGCTGTGCTGACTTCCTCCTGGGGCTGTACCTCTGCTGTGCATATTATGAGGTGCTCCCACCATCCCTGTGCTATGCTCATTATGAGGGGCTCCCACCATCCCTGTGCTATGCTCAGTATGAGGGGCTCCCACCATCCCTGTGCTATGCTCATTATGAGGGGCTCCCACCATCCCTGTGCTATGCTGACTTCCTCCTGGGGCTGCTTACGGTGCAGGTGTCAGTACTCTCTATCACGGTGCTGCTGTCAGTGCTGTATATCACGGTGCTGGTGTTAGTGCTTTATGTCACGCTCCTGATGTCAGTGCTCTCTATCACGGTGCTGGTGTCAGATCACTCTATCACGGTGCAGGTGTCATTGCTGTATGTCACGCTGCTGATGTCAGTGCTCTCTATCACGGTGCTGGTGTCAGATGACTCTATCACGGTGCAGGTGTCATTGCTGTATGTCACGCTGCTGGTGATCATCTTCTGCACCCTCTTCTTTGCCTACCCTGACCTTCCCTCTCCTCCATTGCTTTCATGCGCTCCACAGTCCTGAATTGTCACAACAATTTCCCATATAAAAAAAGAATGCTTGTAGTTGTCGATCCCAGATTCACCTCATACATGTGTTATGTCATTGGCCATGTGGTGGGACTATGTTTGCACAGCTATTAATTATTTTGTGGCTGCAAATTTGACCTGTAGGTTTGCAAAGTTCGCCTCCCATTGAAGTCAATGGGGCCCGCCGTGAACGTTACGGTTCGCAAACTATCGTCCGCGTTCGCGAAACGTCCAGTCGGATGTTCGTCCATCACTAATGCTGGGTGTGTGGGCGTTAGCGGTACTGGCACTAATCTGACGCTGCCTGGGGCGACACAGACCCTAACTCACCCTAAATCCCACCGGGTGAACAGGGGTTAATCCTTTATTGGGTAATAAATGGCGGGTATAAAAAACAAACAAACTAACCAGCATCACCCGTAATGCCGCGTACACACGATCAAACAATCGGGTGGAAAAGTCCGGCAAACTCAAGTCCGCCGGACATTCCCCCCTTGTGTAGCCTCCGGCAGACTTTTTTGACCCGAAAGTACGGCGGACTTAGAAGGTAGTTTTGCACTCTAATCTTCCCGCCGGACTTGCATTTCGGCGGACAATCCGGCCGTGCGTATGCCAGTCCACCGTACTTTTGAAATGAACAGACTTTTCCCACCCGGAGAAAAGTCCGCTCATTTTGAGCGGGTCTCCAGGTAGGCGGCCCCCCACCCCAAAGCACCTTGTCCCCATGTTGATTAGGACAAGGGCTCTTCCCGACAACCCTGGCCGACCCTATGTGAATGAGTATGGGGTACAATGTACCCCTACCCATTCACCTGTAAAATAAAGGAGAAAAAAACACAACACACAAGATAAAATAGTTTATTGCACAGCTCCGGGGGTCTTCCATCTTCGGGGGTCTTCTCGCCGGACTCCTCCGCTATCTTCTTCTAGCTCTTTTACTAGCGGAGGAGCCCGGCTTTCTTCCTCGCCGCTGGCCTCTTCTTCCGACTTCAGCTTCCGACTTCGGCAGAAGAGGCCGGCGGCGAGGAAGAAAGCCGGGCTCTTCCGCTAGTAAAAGAACTAGCAGAAGATAGCAGAGGAGTCCGGTGAGAAGACCCCCGAAGACGGAAGACCTCCGTAGCTGTGCAATAAACTATTTTATCTTGTGTGTTGTGTTTTTTTTCCTTTATTTTACAGGTGAATGGGTAGGGGTACATTGTACCCCATACTCATTCACATAGGGTGGGGGGCAGATATCCGGGGGCCCCCTTATTAAAGGGGGCTCCCAGATTCCGATAAGCCCCCCGCCCGCAGACCCCGACAACCAACTGCCAGGGTTGTCGGGAAGAGGCCCTTGTCCTCATCAACATGGGGACAAGGTGCTTTGGGGTGGTACGGCTCAGGAGGGGGGCGCTCGCTTGTCCCAACCCCCTTTCCTGACCGGCCGGGTAGCGTGCTCGGATAAGGGTCTGATATGGACCTAGAGGGGGACCTCCACGCTGTTTTTTCAGCGTTGGGGTTCCACTTTAAGTCCATACCAGGTGGCGGGGTCAGCAACGTCTCCTTCGCAGGCCCCGCCTACCTGGAGACGTGCTCGAAATGAGCGGACTTTCCTCCGCGTGTGTGGGCGAGTCCGTTCATTTCAAAAGTACGACGGATAGTACGGCGGACTTAGTACGCCGTATTAGTCTGCTGAAAAAGTGCCGTGTGTGGGCAAGTAGCCCGTTCGTAAAGTCGGACGGACAGTCCGGCGGGAAGTCCGCCAGACTAAGTCCGCCGGATAGTCGGCTACGTGTGTATGCGGCATAACACTTATTCAGTGATCAGTGGTGAAAGGGTTAACTAGGGGACAATCAGGGGGTTAAATTTATTTTTAATCTTTATTAGGTAGTATATGGGGGTACCTGACGCTATAAAAAGCTGACGGTGAACCTAAATAACTAACAGGCTAACTAGTGTCACCCGTGACACCAATAGGGCGATCAGAAAAATGATCGATTAGTGACACTGGCGACAGGAGGTGAAATGGTTAACTGGGGGGCGATCAAGGGGTTAAACCTTTATTAGGGGGGGTTAGCGGGTACCTTAGACCTAAAGGGGCCTACCAATAATCGCCCTAACACTTATAACAGTCACAAAATGACACCAATGCAGTGATCAGTAAAAAAATAAAAACTGCTATTGGTGTCACTGTGACAGGGGGTGCAGGGGGGCGATTGAGGGTTGCTTTGTGTGCCTATGTGTACTGGTGTTAGTGTAGTGTTGGTGCAAACTCACATTGATGTCTTCTCTCCTCAGGAGTCAGAACGAAAAGGCTCCACGAGGAGAGATGACATCACCTCCTCTGCTTCTGTTTACATTTCAGAAGCAAAGGAAGCTTCCCATTCGTCAGGAGTGATCGCGAGGGAGAGGCCATGAATCAGTGGCCTCCCCCTCATGACGGATCAGTCCTGCAACGATGCCGCCTGCCTCGAGCACCGGGGGCTTACGTACCCATACGCTACTCTGCCTGCCCGTGCCATTCTACCACAGAATATCTGAGTGAGGCGGTCGGCAAGTGGTTAATCTGCCACCTATTTCTTCCAGTTCCACTCACGGCACTCTTTCCACCTCATTTCAGCTTCCGAAAAGAGTCATTCCAGTATCTGCTATAACTGATTCAGAAGCCTGCAGCTGCTTTATTGACCTGACCTTTGCCACCTACCACCATATATCCTTACAGGCTAAGGCTTGGGAACTTTCTGTGTATCTGGCCAATGGATCCTGTATAAAATCTGGAACTGTTATGCCCCGTACACACGGTCGGATTTTGCTACGGAAAATGTTTGATGGGAGCCTTTTGTCGGAAAAAAAATCCAAGTGTGTGTAGGCTCCATCGGACAGTTTCCATTAGAATTTCTGTCACACAAAATTTGAGATCTAGTTCTCAAATTTTCCAACAACAAATTCCGTTTGCGTAAATTCCGATCGTGTGTACACAATTCCAATGCACAAAGTGCCACGCATGCTCAGAATAAATTACAAACGGAAGCGCTCGGTCTGGTGAAACTAGCGTTCATAATGGAGAGAGCACAATGCAATTTTTTAAATAGTTTAATGCAGCACATTCTCTTATTCTTTAGAATGCTAGAAGAATTAAGTTGTTTTGCTGCTCATATTCACACAGATTTCTCACAAACTGATTTCTTTATTATTTCTCGTGATTTCATGAATAATATTCATTTTTTTTCCTCAGATCTCCATAATAATGTTTATTATTTTTTTTTATTTTTTATTTTTCCTCAAGATCTACATTTTTTATTTTTTTTCCTAGTGCTCTCCATAATATTATTTCTCGTTTTGTGTGTCAAATTACCACAACACCATTATCATCTTGTATTTTTTCACTTCAAAGAGGTTGGTTGGTGTTGGTGTCCCTTGTTAATTTGACATTGTATTTTTGAAATGTACCTGCCTACTCACAAACAAACTGTCCTTTTTGAAGTAAAACACATAGGCAAGTATTTGTGAAAAATAAATAGCCATTTATTCTGGATCATAACAAAATAAAGAGGAAGGCAGCGCTGGAGATACTGCTGAAATTGGCAAACCCTTTGTTCCCCAGGGCACACATCAACTATTTTCCAGCCAAAATTGGAGGCTTGAGGAGTCCTTATAATAGTGAGCACAATCTGGTCCAGGACTACAAGAGATCAGGAACAGCAGCAGATGACATATCTGTACCCAAGCTGTGGTCATACAACAGCCTGCATCTTTTGTCAGACCAGACTGAACCCAGGCTATCACTCTCTGGTCTTTCTTACATGCTTCCTTCCAGGCTGTGGCTCTGGTGTTGGAATTGTGGCAGGAGGTGGAGGAGGAAGAGGAGGACCATGGTTAAACTCATTAACATGGCTTTGGCTTGTGAGTTTGCCCCTCAACCCCTTATTTAGGGCTTGCAAGATCACTTCCTCACATAAGAGGCATTGGCCCGCCTCCATTTCCAGCATTTTGCAGACTGTCACGTAGGCATAGTCCTCTTGAAGACTGGGGGGGGGGGGGTTTCTGAGGGCCACAGTAGCCTTCAGAAATAGGCCAAGTGCTGCCTCCTCCAAGTTACTCCTCTCCCTGGCACTTTTTTGTGGAAGGCTGAGGAGAGGGACCTGGGATTCGGGCAGGCTACTGGGCCCGGCCACCTCCTGACTGCCACTTACCCCCGCCAGCTCCTGGCTATCACTTTCCAGGGCCTCCTCCTGGCTGAGACTTTCCTGTGTGTGAAAAGGAACAAAGTTTTATTTTTTGGTTCATCAATCACACACAATTTTCAGCTCATGACTGTAGCAAATTGAATGTTAATAAATAGAAAAGACTATCATTCTGACTCCAGCATTTTTTAGTCTTGTCCCAGTCATTTGTGGCCACTGCTGTCTATTGATATGTAAAACACTTTGTGAAATCAGAAATTAGTGATCAAAACTAACATATATTTATTTAACACCAT
The DNA here is from genome assembly GCF_037356315.1 of Lithobates pipiens. Classification (NCBI taxonomy): domain Eukaryota; kingdom Metazoa; phylum Chordata; class Amphibia; order Anura; family Ranidae; genus Lithobates; species Lithobates pipiens. The sequence continues at coordinate 200,209,036 of NW_027507748.1, forward strand.
TAATTTGGAAACCAGAAATATTTTTAAGAATGGTATACCCGGCTCAAGCTGGGGTCCTCCACATGTTGCTGCCTGGAAGCCTCAGCTGGGGGGAAGGAAGACTGGAGAGTGCTGGCCTGGGTTCCCTCTGGTCTGACAGAAAATGCATTCTGTCATAATACCACAGCCTGGGTACATAAATCTCATCTGCTGCTCCTGATCTCAGGGAATCCTGGACCTTATTGCGCTCCCTATTATACGCACTCCTCATGCCACCAATTTTGGACGTTAAATACTTGATGTCTGCCATGGGGATCCCCTGCTTTAGGAATTCACACAGTTTCTCCAGCGCTGCCTGCCTCTGTTGGATTATTATAAAACGGGTTGTTCACCTGCCACAGACAGGGCAGCTCCCTGAACATATCAAAGAATATTCCTAGAAATTCCCTATTAGTGATGGACGAACTTCTGACGGGACGTTTCGCGAACGCGGACCGCGAACGCGGCTGATAGTTTGCAAACCAGAACGTTCGCGACGGGCCCCATTGACTTCAATGGGAGGCGAACTTTGCAAACCTACAGGTCAAATTTGCAGCCACAAAATAATTAATAGCTGTGCAAACATAGTCCCACCACATGGCCAATGACATAACACATGTATGAGGTGAATCTGGGATCGACAACTACAAGCATTCTTTTTTTATATGGGAAATTGTTGCGACAATTCAGGACTCTGGAGCGCATGAAGGCAATGGAGGAGAGGGAAGGTCGGGGACCAGGGTAGGCAAAGAAGAGGGTGCAGGAGATGATCACCAGCAGCGTGACATACAGCAATGATAGAGTCATCTGACACCAGCACCGTGATAGAGAGCACTGACATCAGCAGCGTGACATAAAGCACTAACACCAGCACCGTGATATACAGCACTGACAGCAGCGCCATGATAGAGAGCACTGACATCAGCAGCGTGACATACAGCAATGACACCTGCACCGTGATAGAGTGATCTGACACCAGCACCGTGATAGAGAGCACTGACATCAGCAGCGTGACATACAGCAATGACACCTGCACCGTGATAGAGTCATCTGACACCAGCACCGTGATTGTCAGGGAACTCACCGTATGTATGCACGTCCCTGTATAGCAGCAGTTCATCTTCGTTCTAGGCGCCATGCGCGGTGTCCCCGTCAGAGGCGTACGAGTTCCGGGACGAACGGACGCACGCTAATCCGAACATGTGGACGTACACCAATCCGAACACGTGGAGGTACCCGCGCAAACTGAACGTATGTACGTATTCACGCATGGACGGCCACTTCCACCAATCCTGGCTCACTCCCCTCTATATAAACAGGATCCTGGCCTGACACCAGTGCTGGATCGTCTTCAGCTACTCCTGAGAGACCTGATCGTTGTTCCTGTGACCTTGTTCCTGTGACCTTGTTCCTGATACCCATTCCTTGGATACCCCTTGTTACAATCTTCTGGACTACCACTGACCTCGGCTTGGACTTTCGACTTTGGCTTGCTTCCTGATTCTGTACCTCATTTGCTAGCACGTTACCAGACCCTTGCTCGTCCTTGACTACGCACCTGCCTCTTGTTCCTGTACCGCATTGCCCGCCAGTTGCCGACCTTGCCTGTTATAGACGCGCAGTGCTTCCTGCATACCTGCTGAACTTCCGCTGCCTACCTCCGTGACCAGTCTACACCTCTTCCTCCGTGAGGACCCAGCGTCTCCAGGTCTTCAACTTCCACCTGCAGGCACCTGCACCCTTTCGTTGTCTTCACGCTCCCTGTTACCACCTCCAGGGGCGTGGAGACCGGAACCATGCGAGAAGCCACCCTCAACAGTCTGACTCCGCTGTAAGGTACGTGACAGTATGATCCAGCCAGAAAAATGGAGTCAGACAGGGGGGCCTCACCTTTGGAAGCCTTGTGCCAACAGATCTCTGCCCTTACCCAGGCAGTTCAGGGCCTGCAAGATGGTTACCATCAACTTGAGCAGAGAGTGGAGTCATTAACGCCAAACACTGCTGCTTCCCAAGGGGCTACAGCATCCCGGTCCGCGAGTCCAGCAACTTCAGCATCTATACCTGCAGTAGTGGTGCCATCCCCTGAGCCTCGAGTTCCTACTCCAGAGCGGTTTTCCGGAGATCGCAGCAAATTCCGTGCCTTTCGTAATGCATGCCAATTATACTTTCTGCTACAGCCTCACACCTTCTCCTTGGAAAGCACAAAAGTGGGGTTCATCGTCTCCTTGCTTCAGGGGGAACCTCAGACCTGGGCCCACCGCCTATTGGAACAGGCCAGCCCTCTACTTGATACAATGGACTCTTTCCTGAACAAGATGGCTAAATTATATGACGATCCTCAGCGTGCCACAACTGCTGAGGCTAGTCTCCATGGTCTGCAACAGGGTCGCAGACCTGTAGAGGATTATGTGACGGACTTTATGCGGTGGAGTTCTGATACTCAATGGAACTACGCCGCCCTACGTTACCAATTCCGCATTGGACTTTCCGAGCCATTAAAAGACGAGTTGGCCCGTATCAGAGTTCCCAGTTCTTTAGAGGACCTCATACAGGTATCAATCCAAATCGACCGCCGTCTCAGGGAACGGAGATCTGAGAGAATTGGCCAGATTCGTCCCACTTGGATGTTACCCAAGGTCCCGAATCATCCTCCCATTTCCACACCTGCTCCCATCTCCAAAACTCCAGAGCCAATGCAATTAGGATTGCTTCGTTCACTGTTGTCTTCAGAGGAAAAGCTACGCCGACGCCAGAACAATCTCTGCCTTTATTGTGGGGAAGCTGGTCATTATGCAAATACATGTCCAAATAAGATTCGTAAGTTCAAAAACTCATCTCTTGTACCCAATGCATTACCTCTGACAAGATCAATTCATATTGCTGTTCCCCTTTCCTTACAGCTTCCAGAAGGAACACTCCATGTTCAAGCTATAATTGATTCTGGCGCCTGTAGCTGCTTCATTGACCATGCTCTCATTCTGCAACACAACATTCCATTGACACTCAAGCAACGCCAACTCTCCATACGGTTAGCGGATGGATCCAACATCAGATCGGGTCCCATTACCCATGAGACTCAACCATTGTCCGCCAACATCCTATCCGATCACCAAGAACTACTCCGCCTGGATGTCATTTCTTCACCACTATTCCCAATCATTTTGGGAATGCCCTGGTTACAAGCTCATAATCCCCAAATAAACTGGATAACTAGTGAGGTAGTGTTTCGGTCCACTTACTGCCTCCAGAATTGTATCAAAATCTCACACCACCTGGTCCCGGTCATTGCCTGTTCAGGCCCTACATCTGAGGTCCAGAGACTGGTCCCAACCACATATCATAATTTCCTAGACGTGTTTGACAAACGAAAGGCGGACACGCTCCTTCCTCACCGGGCCTACGATTGCCCAATCGAGTTATTGCCTGGAGCCGAAATTCAGTTCGGAAGGATATTTCCCTTATCGGAACATGAACTTCTGGTCCTCAAAGAATACATCGATGAGAACCTCAAGAAAGGATTTAGCCGGTGCTGGAATATTCTTTGTTGAAAAGAAGGACCATTCGCTCCGCCCATGTGTCGATTACAGGGATTACAGGGATTTGAATAAAGTGACGATTAAAAATCGCTATCCCCTTCCATTGATTCCGGAATTATTCCAGAGACTTCGATCAGCAAAAATATTTACAAAGCTGGATTTACGAGGGGCCTATAACCTAATCAGAATCCGTAAGGGGGATGAGTGGAAAACGGCTTTTCGGACACGCTTTGGCCACTTTGAGTATCTGGTCATGCCATTCGGACTCTGCAATGCACCAGCTACTTTTCAACATTTTGTTAATGATATTTTCAGGGACTTTTTGGATTTGTTCGTAATTGTTTATTTGGATGACATCTTGGTATTCTCAAACTCTCTAGAAACCCATCGTGACCATGTAAAACAAGTTCTTCTGAGATTAAGGCAAAATGGGCTCTATGCTAAAGCCGAGAAGTGCGAGTTCGAACGTCACACCATTCACTTTCTTGGTCTGGTGATATCAACAGAGGGAGTAGAAATGGATCCTCAAAAGGTTTCAGCCATTTTATCCTGGCCACCTCCAACTGACAAAAAAGGGGTACAACGCTTCATTGGATTCTCCAATTTTTACAGGAAATTTATCAAAAACGTTTCCAGTGTTATAGCACCCATCACGCAACTCACCAGCAAACAAAACCGTTTTCAATGGTCTGTTGAGGCTCAAGCTGCGTTCGATAAACTGAAAGGACTATTCACATCTGCCCCAATACTCAAACACCCTGACCCTGCTCTACCTTACACTCTGGAAGTGGACGCTTCAGAGAATGCTGTAGGCGCCATTCTGTCCCAACGCCAAGGGCCTAAGTTATTAATGCACCCTGTAGCGTTCTTTTTCAAAAAACTAAGTACGTCGGAAAGGAACTACGATGTGGGAGATCGGGAACTTCTGGCAATCAAATTGGCTTTAGAAGAATGGCGGTATCTTCTGGAGGGGGCAACACATCCAATATTGATCTATACAGATCATAAAAATTTGGAACACCTCAGAACAGCCAAACGTCTCAGGCCCCAGCAAGCAAGATGATCTCTTTTCTTCTCCCGCTTTAATTTTCATATAACCTACAGACCAGGATCCAAGAACAGTAAACCTGACGCATTATCCCGTATGTTCTCTGAAACTGAAGCCTCATCCCCTCCAGACACTATTTTGCAACTGGGAACTTTTTACTAACACAAACCAGTTTTCTATCACAGGTTCGGCAATCATCTCGAGGAGCATCAGTCCCTCCAGATACTAACCTCCAAGAAAAAGATGGTCTCCTCTGGCGAGGGAGTAAACTATTCATCCCTCAAAACCTTCGCACCTCCGTTCTACAGGCTTGTCATGACTATCCCCTGGCAGGTCACTTTGGGGTCACAAGACTATAAATTTAGTTCAAAGACATTTCTGGTGGCCAAACCTTGCAAAGGACTGCAGAAACTATGTTAGCTCTTGTTCAACCTGTCTCCGGAATAAAAATAGCAAAAATAAAGCCTGGGGATTGTTGAGACCATTACCTATCCCTGAAAGACCATGGGATAAGATCGCAATGGACTTTATTGTTGAGCTTCCTTCCTCTTAAGGATTCTCCTCTATCTTCGTGGTGGTGGATCGCTTTTCCAAAATGGCACACTTCATTCCCATGAAGGGAACTCCATCTGCAACTGAGACAGCCAGAATATTCATTAGAGAAATTGTTAGACTCCATGGAATTCCCGGTGATATTGTCTCTGATCGTGGAGTCCAGTTTACGTCAAAATTTTGGAAGTCATTGTGTGAAGCTCTGGGTATCAAATTAAATTTCTCTTCAGCCTACCATCCCCAAACAAACGGGCAGACCGAACGCACTAATCAGACGTTGGAACAATATTTACGTTGTTTTACTTCTTTTTCTCAGGAGGATTGGGCCTCATTATTACCCTTGGCAGAATTTGCATTCAATAACTCTACTCACTCTGCCACAAACCAGTCACCATTCTATTCTAACTATGGTTTTCCTCCCTCTTTCCTGCCAACATCCATACTGGATTCTCCTGTACCAGCCGTCCAGGATAAGCTGAATTTCTTTGTTACCAACAATCAGGTACTTAAAGAAACCCTTTCCAAGGCACAGAAGGACGATAAAAAAAATTTTGACAGGAAAAGAAGGAGGGAATTGGATTTAAAGGTCGGTGATCGCGTATGGCTTTCAACCGCAAACCTGAAACTGGCGTGTCCCTCTAAAAAATTGGGACCCAGATATTTGGGACCTTTTCCAATTAAAAAGAAAATTAATTCAGTGGCCTATGAACTTGAATTTCCCGGCTCATTCAAAATCCATCCTGTATTCCATACTTCTCTACTTAAGCCCGATGTACCTAATTCCTTTCCAGATCGGGAGTTAGGCCCTCCAGAAGCTATATTGATAGATGGGGAGGAGGAGTTCGAGATCGAAGCCATTTTGGACTACAGGAAACGTCAAGGACAAAACCAATACTTGATTAAAGCGGAGGACCGGTTATAAAAAAAAAAAAAAAAGTCAGCAGCTGCAAACACTGCAGCTGCTGACTTAATAAACACACTCACCTGTCCAGGGCGCCCGCGATGTTGGCCGCCCGAGGCCGACCCGTCCCTCGGCTCTCGGGTCCCGGCGCCGCCATCCCTTGTAAGGGAAACAGGCAGCGGAGCCTTATGGCTTCACTGCCCGTTTCCTACTGCGCATGCACGAGTCCCGCAGCTACTGCGCATGCGCGAGTCCCGCAGCGCTTTCTGAATGGGACGCGCTGTGTTCTGGAACACACAGTTCCCAGAACACAGCGCGACTCATTACCCAGAAGACGCCGCGACGAAGAGAGAAGACAGAAGATCTCCGCGGAGGAGGAAGAGGAAGATTAGGATAAAGTGCCTAGCAACAGGCATTTCTGGTAAGTAAAAAAAAAAATTTTTTTTCATTTTTTTTTTTTTTAGATTTTTTGTAATTTTTAACATTTTTTTGTTTTTCAGGGTGGCCCTCCCCTTTAAGTGGAAAGGCTTTGGTCCTGAAGAAAATTCCTGGGAACCCGAAGCAAATCTTCATGCCCAGAGGCTTATACGGGCTTTTCATCACTCTCAAAGGTCGGTTCAAAGGGGCACCCGGAGGCTGCCCTTAAGGGGGGGGCACTGTCAGGGAACTCACTGTATGTATGCCCGTCCCTGTATAGCAGCAGTTCATCTTCGTTCTAGGCGCCATGCGCGGTGTCCCCGTCAGAGGCGTACGAGTTCTGGGACGAACGGACGCACGCTAATCCGAACATGTGGACGTACACCAATCCGAACACGCGGAGGCACCCGCGCAAACTGAACGTATGTACGTATTCACGCACGGAAGGCCACTTCCACCAATCCTAGCTCACTCCCCTCTATATAAACAGGATCCTGGCCTGACACCAGTGCTGGATCGTTTTCAGCTACTCCTGAGTAGGGATGAGCCGAACACCCCCCGGTTCGGTTCGCACCAGAACTTTCGAACGGACCCCAAGTTCGAACGAACGTTAGAACCCCATTGAAGTCTATGGGACTCGAACGTTCGAAATGAAAAGTGCTAATTTTAACGGCTAATATGCAAGATACTGTCCTAAAAAGGGTTTGGGGACCTGACTCCTGCCTCAGGGGACATGGGTCAATGCAAAAAAAAGTTTTAAAAACGTCCGTTTTGGCGGGAGCACTGATTTTAATGACGATTAAAGTGAAAAAAAAAGTGAAATATTCTTTTAAATATCGTGCCTGGGGGGTGTCTGTAGTATGCCTGTGAAGTGCCACGTCTTTCCCGTGTTTAGAACAGTCCCTGCACAAAATGACATTAAACGGAAATAACACCATTTAAAACTGCTTGCAGTTTTAATGTTATATCTGGTTCCTGCAATATGGTTGAAAATCATTGAGAAAAATGGCATGGGTAGCCCTCCCTGCCCATTACCAGCCTATTTGGGTCTTGTACGCATATTAAGGGGAACCCTGTACCCATATTAAAAAAAGGAAATGCGTGTGGCCCCCAGGCCCTATATACTCAGAACAGCAGTATACAGGCGGTGCAAACAAGACAGGGACTGTGTAGGTTTGTTGTGTTAAGTTGAATCTGTTTGTAATTTTCAACTGGTACATTTTTAAAGTGTAGCTCCAGTCAAAAAAACTATTTTTAAGCTTTTTGGAAAACATAGGGAAGGGTTATCACCCCTGTATAATTTGTTTTGTCGTCCATCTTTTTTCATCTCACTTGCTGTTGTCTCCTTCCGTTTGCAAGTAGGAGATGTTTGTAAGTTGGATGTTTGAAAGTAGGGGCCTGCCCTATATGCTCTGCAGAAATGGCGGAACAAGGTGTTGGTTTTGCCACAACATTGTAAGCCCTCAAAGTGACTCTTGGTGGGCGCTGGAGCGCCCTGCTGTGAACGATTATATCAAGAATTGTAATTACATGCCATTGTTGAACAGTGGTAGAAAAATTGACCTTTGGTGGTTGTGGTCCTCACCGTTACTCTGGGTGGGCACAGGAAGGGGCCCTCCTGTGAAATATTATATCAAGAATTGTAATTACATGTCCCTGTTAAACAGGGGCAGAAAAATTTGGCCTTAGGCACTGCTGCTGGTGCCACCACACTGCAACCTCTGCCATATACTCTAGTTTTATTGCAGGAATTAGCCCTGCTGCAAAGCATTGCATCAAAAATTGTACTTAAACGCCCCTGTTAAACAGGGGCAGAAAAATTGGGCCTTAGGCACTGGTGCTGGTGCCACCACACTGCAACCTCTGCCATATAATTACAAATGACATTTGTTCTGCCTATGAAGCAATAAAATATTAATTTAAGTGGGAGTTTAATGTAGTGGTACTGGAGAAAAGAAAGAAGAATGCAATAGGAAAATAATTAGAATGCATAATTTGCTGGATCCATTGGGCTCCCAAAATGTTTTCTCTACCTCTTCATTATTTGACTTAAATACCCACTATCTTTTTCTATTAGGCCTTTTCCCCCTTACTGTGTGAAGCCAGATATACCCACGTAAATCCCCAAACTAGATCCCACATCCCCACTGTTAGGAGTACCACCGACCCAGGGGACCACCAGTCTCCTCCAATCCTCTCTGCTGACGTCCACCTTTTTTTTTACCATAGCCCATCCAATAGGAAGTGGCTACAACAGGCAGGGGTGTGGATTTTATCTCTGAGAGGGGCTTTAAATGAAAAGTATAACATACAGTGGCAGTGCGCTGCCCCCTCTCTTCTGTCACCGCTCTATCACCATAGATAGATTCATGCCTTGCATGAATCTATTTATAGTCCCCGCTGACACCCCCTATTCAGGTGTCTGGCCCCTTTTCTGGCGCTGGGCACCTGAATTATAGTGATGTTTTTTTTTTTTTTTTGGAAGCACCTGATTAGAGCCGTAGACTCTAATAGGCACCCAAAAAGGTGAACAGCGGGTGCAATGCTGTGCGTTTGCTGCTCACTCAATTGTTTGTTAGCAAAGCGAAGGAATTCACTTTGCTAACACTGAACCACCTCTCAGGCAATCAGGTGCTCGGGTCTGTTATCTGTCACCTGATTGGCTGAAACATCAGACGCTGTGATTGGACGCCTGATAGAGAGGACGGAAGAAGACATCAAGGAGCACGCAGGACACCGCCACTGACCCGCTGTGAGACAGGCAAGTGCCGGGGTGATACACACTGCCAGCATTTGATGGGGCACAGTTGCAGCAGCAAATGATGGGCACACTGGCAGCATTTGATGGGGCACAGGAGCGGCAATTAATGGGTACACTGGCAGAAATTGATGGGCATACTGGCAGCAATTGATAGGTATGGTAGTTGGCACAATGGCTGCTCTTGATGGGCACAGTAGCTGCCTTTGATGGGCACAGTGGCTGCGTTTCATGGGCATAATGGCAGCATTTAAAGGGCACAGTGGCGGCGTTTGATGGGCACAGTGGTTGCATTTGATGGGCACAGTGGCTGCGTTTGATAGACACAGTGGTTGCATTTGATGGGCACGGTGGTGGCAATTGATGGGCACAGTGGCTGTGGTTGATGGGCACAGTGGTTGCATTTGATGGGCACAGTGGCTGAACTTGCTGGGCACAGGGGCTACGCTTGATGGGCACAGTGGCTGCGTTTGATAGACACAGTCGTTGGGCTTGATGGGCACAGTGGCTTAGTTTGATGGCACAATGGCCGCAATTGATTTTCTTTTTTCAGTTTGTTTGCGCCTCCCCAAAAATTTTAAAAACCAGCCGCTAGTGGCACCAGTAGCTGCGTTTAATGAGCACAGTACTTGCGTTTGATGGGCACAGTGGCTGCGCTTGATGGGCACAGTGGCTGCGCTTGATAGGCACAGTGGCTGCGCTTGATGGGCGCAGTGGCTGCGCATAAAGATCAAGTAGGCTTTGTCCATTTAAGGGGTACATGAGACAGCATTTGCAGAGCGATCCAATTGATTGATATTGCAAAATCCTACTCTAACTCAGCACGCACTATCTTCTAACACTACTGACTGCAAGCTCTATTATAAAAGATAGATCACTAGCTATATAGGTGAGGTGAATATAGTGGTGTATACTGCGGTCAGGGCACAGACAATAACCACTACACATCTGCAAGATAGAAAAATCGGCCGAAAACGATCGGTGTGTACTGTGTTGAAGGTACACAGAACACCCACTGCTTCAGACGCCAACACACTACACGAGGCCGCCGCGATGGCGGCCTTATATAGTGTGGGGCGTGCACTACATAGCCTGAGCTATGATTGGCCACAGGCATCCTGCCTGTGGCCAATCATGGCTCTCTTCGCTGCTGGCGCTGCGATTGGCCAAGCATGCGGGGTCACAGTGCATGCTTGGCCAATCATGAGCCAGCAATGCACTGCGCCATCGCACACGAATTTGACACGAACGGACTAAAATGTTCGGATTTCGCCGAACGGACGAACAGCCAATGTTCGAGTCGAACGTATGTTCGACTCGAACACGAAGCTCATCCCTACTCCTGAGAGACCTGATCGTTGTTCCTGTGACCTTGTTCCTGTGACCTTGTTCCTGATACCCATTCCTTGGATACCCCTTGTTACAATCTCCTGGACTACCACTGACCTCGGCTTGGACTTTCGACTTTGGCTTGCTTCCTGATTCTGTACCTCATTTGCTAGCACGTTACCAGACCCTTGCTCGTCCTTGACTACGCACCTGCCTCTTGTTCCTGTACCGCATTGCCCGCCAGTTGCCGACCTTGCCTGTTATAGACGCGCAGTGCTTCCTGCATACCTGCTGAACTTCCGCTGCCTACCTCCGTGACCAGTCTACACCTCTTCCTCCGTGAGGACCCAGCGTCTCCAGGTCTTCAACTTCCACCTGCAGGCACCTGCACCCTTTCGTTGTCTTCACGCTCCCTGTTACCAACTCCAGGGGCGTGGAGACTGGAACCGTGCGAGAGGCCACCCTCAACAGTCTGACTCCGCTGTAAGGTACCAGCAGCGTGACATAAAGCACTAACACCAGCACCGTGATATACAGCACTGACAGCAGCACTGTGATAGAGAGCACTGACATGAGCAGCGTGACATACAGCAATGACACCTGCACCGTGATAGAGTGATCTGACACCAGCACCGTGATAGAGAGCACTGACATCAGCAGCGTGACATAAAGCACTAACACCAGCACCGTGATATACAGCACTGACAGCAGCGCCGTGATAGAGAGCACTGACATCAGCAGCGTGACATACAGCAATGACACCTGCACCGTGATAGAGTGATCTGACACCAGCACCGTGATAGAGAGCACTGACATCAGCAGTGTGACATACAGCAATGACACCTGCACCGTGATAGAGTCATCTGACACCAGCACCGTGATAAAGAGCACTGACATCAGCAGCGTGACATAAAGCACTAACACCAGCACCGTTATATACAGCACTGACAGCAGCACCGTGATAGAGAGCACTGACATCAGCAGTGTGACATACAGCAATGACACCTGCACCGTGATAGAGTGATCTGACACCAGCACAGTGATAGAGAGCACTGACATCAGCAGCATGACATAAAGCACTAATACCAGCACCGTGATATACAGCACTGACAGCAGCACCGTGATAGAGAGTACTGACATCAGCACCGTGATATACAGCACTGACACCTGCACCGTAAGCAGCCCCAGGAGGAAGTCAGCATAGCACTGGGATGGTGGGAGCCCCTCATAATGAGCATAGCACAGGGATGGTGGGAGCCCCTCATAATGAGCATAGCACAGGGATGGTGGGAGCTCCTCATAATGAGCATAGCACAGGGATGGTGGGAGCCCCTCATAATATGCTCAGCAGTGGTACAGCCCCAGGAGGAAGTCAGCACAGCACAGGGATGGTGGGAGCCCCTCATAATAAGCAGCCCCAGGAGGAAGTCAGCACAGCACAGGGATGGTGGGAGCCCCTCATAATAAGCACAGCACAGGGATGGTGGGAGCCCCTCATAATAAGTAGCCCCAAGAGGAAGTCAGCACAGCACAGGGATGGTGGGAGCCCCTCATAATAAGCAGCCCCAGGAGGAAGTCAGCACAGCACAGGGATGGTGGGAGCCCCTCATAATATGCATAGCACAGGGATGGTGGGAGCCCCTCATAATAAGCAGCCCCAGGAGGAAGTCAGCACAGCACAGGGATGGTGGGAGCCCCTCATAATAAGCAGCCCCAGGAGGAAGTCAGCACAGCACAGGGATGGTGGGAGCCCCTCATAATAAGCAGCCCCAGTAGAAATATGACACCGCTCAACCTCTTCAAAGAGGAGGGTACAAGCATATAGTACGGTGTGCTTTTTTTGGACAAGGAAGTGAGCCAAATGAAGAAAGAAGGTCTGTGTGCTCGATTAAAAAAATTGTTTATAGACATATACATGGTCTACTGGTCACATGTGTTGAATTCCTCCGAGATCCATGCCTCATTCATTTTTAGAAATGTGAGGTAGTTAACACTGTCGTGAGCTAGGCGAGTACACTTATCAGTCACGATCCCCCCTGCTGCGCTGAACATCCTTTCGGACAGGACACTGGACGAGGGGCAAGCCAACAGTTCGATTGCAAATTTGGCAAGCTCTGGCCAGAGGTCAAGCCTGCCCACCCAGTAGTCCAGGGGTTCATCACTCCTCAGAGCGTCCACATCAGCCGTTAACCCGATGTAGTCGGACACCTGACGGTCTAGGCGTTCCCTGATGCTGGATCCAGGTGACACCTGTCAATGGGTCGGCTGAAAGAATGACCTCATATCCGAAGTCACCAACACATCTTCAAACCGTCCTCTTCTTGCAGGCGCTGTTGGATTGGTACCCGCAACTCCTTCTCTGGGAGTGGGAATTGCTCCTCTGCCAGCGCACGCAAAAGCAGAATGCAGCATTTCTCGAAGCAAGGCCTGGAAGTGCTGCATTCTGACAGCCCTCTGTGACGGCGGTAACATTTCCGCCATTTTGTGTTTGTACCGGGGGTCTAAGTACGTTGCCACCCAGTACTGGTCCTTGACCCTTATGCTTTTTATACGGGGTCCCTATTAAAACACTGGAGCATGAAGGCCCCCATTTGCACTAAACTGGAAGCGGTGTGGTGGCCTGGCTCCTGCTCATCATCCAGGATAATGTCGTCCTCTTCATTCTCCTCTCCCCATCCACACACAACAACAGGGGTCCCAGAAAGGTTTAAAGCATGCTCTTCTTGCTCCTCCTCATCCGCCCCGGCACCATCCTCCTCTGACCCCTCTTCAGACTCCTGTTGTTGACTTGTCTCAGATATAGTAGCCCCCCCTGGGAATTCATCCAGCATTGCGACTTCTTCATCTTCCCGCTCCTGCTCCTCCACAGCTTGATCAATGACACATCGCAATGCACGCTCCATAAAGAAGGCATAAGGTACCATGTCACTGATGGCGCCATGGCTGCGACTGACCAGTTTGGTGATCTCCTCAAATGGCCGCAGAAGTCTGCATGCGTCGCGCATGAGCAGCCACTGGCACAGTGAAAAAAAAACAGCTCCCCAGAACCTGTTCTGCCGCAGAGTTCATACAGGTAGACGTTAACTGCACGTTTCTGCAGCCTATCTGGAGCAGCCTATCAAGCATATAGAAGGTTGAGTTCCATCGCCTCGGGCAATCGCAAATAAGACGTCTGACCGGCAGATTGTGTCGCCGCTGAATGTCAGCAAGGCGAGCCATGGCCAGTGTAAGATCTTCTGAAATGGGCCGAGATTTTCCTTGCCTGCCGCAAGATGTCCTGGACCCCAGGGTGTTTGACAACGAATCGCTGCACGACCAAGTTTAAGACGTGTGCCATGCATGGCACGTGCATGATTTTGCCCTGTTTCAATGCGCTAAGCAGATTGGCACCGTTGTCACACACCACTTTACCAACTGTCAAATTGAGCGGTGTTAGCCACTGATCTGCCTGTGAACGCAAAGCTGAAAGGAGTGCCGGGCCAGTGTGGCTCTTGGCTTCCAGGCACAACAGACGCAGCACGGCATGGCAACGTCTTACCTGGCATGTCGAATAGGTTCTGGGGAGCTTGGGTGGCGCAGCGGAAGAGACGCTAGCAGCGGAAAAGGAGGAGTCAGCCGAGGATGGAGTAGGAGGAGGAGGAGGAGAACAAGAGCCAGGCCTGCATGCAATCCGTGGCGGTAAAACCAAATCTACACGGGTGCCACGGGTTACATGCTTGACGGCCGTCAGAAGGTTCACCCAGTGGGCAATAAAAGTGATATACCTTCCCTGCCCGTGTTTGCTAGACCACGTGTCTGTGGTCAGATGTATCTTGGCACCGACACTGTGTGCCAGAGATACATTCACTTGCCGCTGAACATGGCCATATAGCTCTGGGATGCCCTTCTGTGAGAAATACTTCCTTCCTGGGACCTTCCATTGTGGTGTTCCAATGGCCACAAATTTACGAAAGGACTCCGAGTCCACCAGTTTATACGGCAGTAGTTGGCGGGCTATCAGTTCTGACAAGCCAGCCGTCAACCGTTGGGCAAGAGGGTTATCCGGCGTCATCATTTTTTTACGCTCGAACATTAGGCCCACGGAAGCCTGCCTTTTTGCAGAAAAACGTGAGCTTGGCGTGATGGAAGGTGGAGTGGAGGACAATTGTGAGGAGAGAGAAGGAGAAGTAGAAGACGAGGCTGGACGGTGAGAGCCTGGAGTGTGGCTTTGTGTGTTCCGTTGCTCCCACTGGGCTCGGTGATGGCTGCTCATGTGCCTTCTTAAGGCGGTCATCCCTAGGTGAGTGTTGGGCTTACCGCGACTAATGCGTTGACTGCAAAGATTGCAGATGGCAACGCTATTGTCAGCAGCGGACACGTTAAAAAAAGCCCACACTGCGGAGCCATGTGCCGGTGTCCTGGGAGCGCCAGATGTGACCGTACATGGTTGATGCCTTGCTCCTGATACATTAGCAGTCTGCTTTGTCCCTCCTGTGCAATCTATGTTCCACCTGCTTCTTCTCCCTATCTGCTGGTCCATATCTCCCTCTGAACTCCCCTACTCTTCCTCACTTGTGGGCACCCACGTGACATCACTAGACACGTCATCATCTACGTCACCTTCCCCACCGCTATAAGTAGAGATCTCGGAGTAGGCAGCAACACCGGGGACCGACCTCCTCCTTGGGCTGATCTGGGTACTGTCGTCAGATTGCTGAGTAGCGGTTGTTGCTACCTCCTCTTCCTGATCCAATACCAAGAGTGGCTGCGCATCAGAAATGTCTTGATATGGATCGGAAAATAATTCCTGTGACTCAAGCGGAAGGTATGTGGTGGTGGTGGTGTTGTTGGTGGTAGTGTCTTTGGGGGTGCACATAGCAGAGAGTGAAGAAGAGGGTGCAGATCGAGAGAATGAGGAGGGTGCAGAAGAGTAAGGCTGAGTGAGTCTGGTGCGTCCTTTAAAGTAATTGAACGCACCTTCTGCAACTTCCCACTTTGGCTCAAGCCTGTTGCTCCTGCCCTACCCCTACCACCCCTGCGGAAGGGCCTGCCTCTTCCTCTGCCTGTCATTTTTTAAATGACCGTGTGACAAAACTCTCAGTCCCTATACTGCCGAAGGACTGCTGCAGTATAGGGCAGCGGTCAGCAGTAGTGCACCTCAACCCTATGTATTGTGGACCTATACCAGTCCTTATAGAATAGCAGACTGTACCTCACTCAACCCTATGTACTGTAGTACCCTATACCTTACCAGTCCTTATAAGGACCTTTGTGGAACAAGTAGGTTGTGAATGATTAGCAGACTGTCCGTTAGTCCCTATACTGATAAAGGACTGCTGCAGTATAGGGCAGCGGTCAGCAGTAGTGCACCTCAACCCTATGTATTGTGGACCTATACCAGTCCTTATAGAATAGCAGACTGTACCTCACTCAACCCTATGTACTGTAGTACCCTATACCTTACCAGTCCTTATAAGGACCTTTGTGGAACAAGTAGGTTG
This sequence comes from Lithobates pipiens, assembly GCF_037356315.1. NCBI lineage: Eukaryota > Metazoa > Chordata > Amphibia > Anura > Ranidae > Lithobates > Lithobates pipiens. Next base: position 200,225,075 of record NW_027507748.1, read on the forward strand.
TGAATGATTAGCAGACTGTACGTCAGTCCCTATACTGATAAAGGACTGCTGCAGTATAGAGCAGCGGTCAGCAGTAGTGCACCTCAACCCTATGTATTGTGGACCTATACCAGTCCTTATAGAATAGCAGACTGTACCTCACTCAACCCTATGTACTGTAGCACGCTACACCAGATTACCAGTCCTTATAAGGACCTTTGTGGAACAAGTAGGTTGTGTGTGAGTGATTAGCAGACTGTACGTCAGTCCCTATACCGATGAAGGACTGCTGCAGTATAGGGCAGCGGTCAGCAGTATTGCACCTCAACCCTATGTATTGTGGACCTATACCAGTCCTTATAGAATAGCAGACTGTACCTCACTCAACCCTATGTACTGTAGCACGCTACACCAGGTTACCAGTCCTTATAAGGACCTTTGTGGAACAAGTAGGTTGTGTGTGAGTGATTAGCAGACTGTACGTCAGTCCCTATACCGATGAAGGACTGCTGCAGTATAAGGCAGCGGTTAGCAGAAGTGCACCTCAACCCTATGTATTGTGGACCTATACCAGTCCTTATAGAATAGTAGACTGTATCTCACTCAACCCTATGTACTGTAGCATGCTACACCAGGTTACCAGTCCTTATAAGGACCTTTGTGGAACAAGTAGGTTGTGTGTGACTGATTAGCAGACTGTACGTCAGTCCCGATACTGATGAAGGACTGCTGCAGTATAGGGCAGCGGTCAGCAGTAGTGCACCTCAACCTTATGTATTGTGGACCTATACCAGTCCTTAAGGAATAGCAGACTGTACCTCACTCAACCCTATGTACTGTAGCACCCTAGACCTTACCAGTCCTTATAAGGACCTTTGTGGAACAAGTAGGTTGTGACTGATTAGCAGACTGCAGCAGAAGGGCAGCAGTCAAGTATAATATTCTTTCTATATTTGGAAGAAAGAATATTATACGTGTACAAGCCTATTACCATACCACTGATACCAGTCCTGAAAAGAACCTTTGTGGACCTAATATAGTAACAGCTACTGATTAAACTGACCCTCACTGCCTCACACACTGCTTCTTGCCTGTCCCTATATAAACTGACAAAACAGAGGCTGCTGGAACAATAACTGGTTACTGGAATAGCACTTTTGTGGACCTGACAGTAACAGCTAATGATTAAACTGACTCTCCCTGCAGCACACACCGTCCTGTCCCTTTCTCTAAACTGACAAAAGACACTCAGGCTGCTGCAACAATCAGTAGCACAGCAAACCTATATACACCTAACACCTTTACCAGTCCTGAAAAGAACTTTTGTGTACCAAATAGCTAGCGATTTGGGTCACTGCAATCTCTCCCTGCTCCACACAGCAACCTCTCCCTATAGTGACAGAAGAAAGAATGTAAAATGGCTGCCGGATCGGGTGTATTTATAAGTTAGGGGGAATGTGCAAGTGTCCATGTGCTGTAATGTCTCAATTGGCTGTCGTACCCCATGATGGATGTGTCATCATAGGTCAAAGTTCTTTTTCACAGAAAACACGGAAGTCCGCTGGGCGAACGGCGGCAACAGCCGAAATTCGCCGTGAAACGACCGCCGGGCGAACCGTTTGGCCATCACTATTCCCTATCATTGAAGGGATTTACTCTGCAAGACACAAGAAAGATTTTTTGGGGGGGAAAACGACAAGAGATTATACATGGAACATCATAACCATGATTCACCTCCAAGTCACCCAACAGAATGATGGACTGTCTTGATACCAGTTTTATATAAAATACAAATATTTATTATTGATTATAAAAAGTTTTTTTTTCCAAAGTACAAAAGTGGGGGGGAAAAAGAAAAAAAAGGGGTTTTTTATACATGCATAAATAAATACATATATATTATAGCTATAACATAGACAAGGTTTGTTACAACAGTATTTCGTATCCAATACGGTCGTTGGTTTCTCTACTAGTTTCGCGACCACTCTGTCGCTTCTTCAGGAGACCTTGTTTGTCTAGAATAGAATTTATCACTTAATTATTCAACGATAACATAAATACAACACATATTTTTCAGGGTATTTGATGTATTTTTTACAGGAGGGTAGAGGTTTTTTTACAAACACTAAGTGTGCAGCTCACCACCGTATGGATAACTCAGGACATCTGGAATTCGGGTAGTCCATGCCAAACCAGGCAATAACCACCCTTTGGGGCGGACACGGGAGGTTTTAAAGTCAGCTACAAAACAACAATCAAGAGTGTCTAAGCGTTAGAGGTATATATATATATATATATATATATATATATATATATATAAATAGGTTATATTGCTGAGGCATAGCTGTTTGTGTCACATTATAAATGTAGAAAACTACATACCCGTATAGCCAAGTGCCTTAGAGATGATGCAGCATAGGTAAATGTTGCGGTTCTTTCATTAAGTACTAAGGCTCAGGTAGTGCGCCAGGAAACACATTAGGAAAATATACATGTGCTGGATCCAATATGTATGGATATTACACCTCTTTCAGGAGGGGGTCCAAAGATTTTGCCCAGTCAGTCCAGAGTGTATATTATTAACCTAATGGGGAAATTATTACCATCAGCCGGCCATCTAGATATATGTATTGCAACTGAAAATGTCCAGAATGTATAAAAGCTCATACCTATTAGTAGCTTTCATCTTGCGTTCCTCAGACCAGGCGATAGATCCTGTCAGAGGCTCTGTGTCCTCCGTTTTGTCCGCTGTAAAAGAGCGCCATGATGGCGCTCTTTTAACCTCCAACCCGGCGGCGTCAGAGATCCGGCGTAAGCTTACCGCCCGATGAGTAATAAAGATGGTCGCCTATACGTTGGCGAAACTCTCTAATGGTTTTGCCTACGTAAAATGCCCCACAAGCGCATATCATTATGTATACAACACCCTTTGTGTCACAACTGGCATGAAACATTGGAGTAAAAGCCTCTCCATTTGGGAGACTATATGTAGTAGCCTCTAAGATCCAGGGGCATCTAGAACAGTCACCACAGGGATGAGTACCTCGTGGACCCTGCCGGTTTGATACGGAAGTTTGATAGTGGCTTTTAGTAAGTTTGTCCCCAAGAGTGGCTGCTCTTTTAAAAACCAGTTCTGGGGTTTGTCTGATATATTTGTTCAAAGTATGGTGATCTGTTAAAAAGTGCCAATGTTGTGATAGGATGTTTCTAAGGGTATTGTGATGTGCAGAATATTTTGTGATGATCTTAACTGTAGGGGGGTGGGTTGGTCTGGGAGGGCCATAAAGTAAAGACTCCCGTGTGCGCCCATAGGCTTTATTGAATGCTTTTCTCAAAATAGATCGTGAATAGCCTCTGTTAAGAAGGCGTTCCTGTAAATACTTTGCTTGGACAAGAAAACTTTGGTCAGTTGTACAATTTCTTCTTACTCGTAGATATTGAGCGTATGGAATGCTACGTATTAGAGGGCGGGGATGCGAACTTTTAGCGTGTAATAAAGTGTTTCCAGATGATGGCTTGCGATAGAGGTCAGTGATTAGTCTTCCAGAGTTGTCTTTAGTGATATTAAGATCCAAAAAGGCAATTCTGGTTAAGTGGTATACATAAGTAAATTTTAAATTGAATGTGTTCACATTCAGTTTTTCCACAAATGTTTCCAAAGTCTGGACAGTACCTGTCCAGACAATTAGAAGATCGTCTATAAACCTGTACCAGAGAAGAACACAGTCTAAATAAGTTTGTAGAGATTCATTCGTAAACACTGATTGCTCCCACCCGCCCAGATATAGGTTTGCGTAAGAGGGTGCACAAGCTGTCCCCATGGCCACGCCCTGAGTTTGCAAATAAATTTGATCATTAAATGTAAAGAAATTTTTGCTTAAGATGAAATCTAGAAGTTGCAGTATGAAATCGCTTAGGGGCCAGGTTGTATGATCTTGCTTTTTGAGGAAAGTGCTGGCCATCCGGACGCCCTGCTTGTGGGGGATGCTGGAGTATAGGGCCTCCACATCTAATGCCACGAGGAGGGCGTCCGGAGGGACCAGCACATCCTCAAGGTGCCGTAGAAGGTCAGTAGTGTCCTTTATATATGAGGGTAGACTCATAACATGGGGAATCAAATATGAGTCAATTAATCTACTTGCGTTTTCTGTTAAGGAGCCCATTCCTGAGACTATTGGACGTCCCGGGGGATTCTTTTCATCCTTATGTATTTTTGGGAGTGCGTAAAATGTCGGCATACAGGGTTTGGCTGTATTTATATATTTTAACGTTTCACTATCTATTAGTCCTTTTTCATATGCCCCTATAACTAGGGATCTAAACTCAGTTGTAAATATTTCGACTTTTGAAGGTTCTAGTGGGGTGTACCATGCCCGATTGCTTAAGATTTTGTGGCACATTACTTTATATTGATGATGGGTCATTATCACTAGATTACCCCCTTTATCTGATTTTTTGATGATAATTTCCGAATTTTTTTGTAGCTTTTTTAATGCCTGTTTTTGTCTATGATTTAAATTGGTATAGGTATCCGGCCAATCCTGTTTTTTCAGCGGTTTGATTACTGCAGTCAAAAAGGCCCAAATCGTGGGGCATGTCATAAGGTCAGGGAATGCTCGCGAATTTAATTTAAAAATATTTTTTTGGAGCTGGGTACTTCCCGTAGGAAGTTGGGACACAGGTACAGGAGTTGATGAGGCCTCCAAAGTTGTCTCAACTTCAACTTGTCCCTCATCGTATAGCAACATAAGGTCACGTAGGGCTCTAAATTCTTGCATAGAGTAGTCCTTAGTTTTTTCTGCTAGTTCTTTTTCTAAATTTAAATTCCGTCTGTCTTTATCGTATATAAATTTGTAAGTTAAATTCCGAGCAAAGAGATATATGTCTTTAATTGTTTCATAGACATTAATGGGTTCAGATGGACTGAACCCAAGTCCCAATTGAAGAACTGACTTTTCATCATGGGTCAAAGGGTAAGGGGTAAGATTTATGATATTTAAGTTATTCGTCTGAGAGTTGATTTTAGAATGATTTGCATCTAGTGGGGTAGAGGAGTTCTTAGCATAAATGCGTCTAGACTCCCTCGTCGGTGTGGGTCCGGTGTGGCCGGAGGAAAAAAACCACTAGGGTTTGAAGGTGCGGCCTGTGTGTTAGCATGCAATATTTTTGGAATAATATTGTGCAGGGTCGATATTTGTGTGCTAGTGCTTTGACCATGTGGATCTACATGTGCTGGTGAAATTGTTTTAGCGGTTTTACCCGTTTTCTTGCCTTTTTTGGAGTCCTTCGCTGGATGGCCTCCACCAGTGAGTGATCTCTTACGGGGGGACCCGGTGCGCGTAAATTCACATTAGTGACCTGTGAAGAGAGAGATGAGACTGAAGAATCAGATTCAGTGTAATCCATAGTGGCGAGTGTTTCTTTAGGTGCTCGTGTCCGTGAGAATTTTCTTCTTATTAATTTATTGCCCCATTTGTAGGCATAGCCTTCAGAAAAGGCAAGTTTGTCCTGGACAAATTTGCCTTGCTTTTTGACAATAATCTCTCTGTTTAGTATTTCTATGCGTTCCCTGACCTCTTTCCATTTTTCCCTAAAGGTGGGTGATTCCATAGTTTTAGAGAATTGTTCATTAAGGCGTTCAATTTCCCCATCTAGAGAAGCCATATCTGCATGGTATTGTATCGTTAATTTAGTCATTAGTTCTAAACTACATCTGGTTAATATATTCTCCCAGTCTTTTTTAAAATCAGGAGATGGATCTTTAATAGTCGGAAAAATTTGAATCCGAAGACCAAGTGGGCAAATTTCTTCTCTGATATATTGTTCGAAATACTGTGTATGCCAATGCAGATGTGACTTCTTCTTAAGCAAACCAAACATCCTTTCCAAGAATATTTTTGTTTCATCCTCAATTTTATAATTTGTTAAACAGCCTGTTTTAATAGATAACATAAATTCCGACCAATCAGAACCTACCATGTCCATCATGCTGCTGGTCCTCTGAGCCTAAACACAGGCCGCCAATTATGACACCTCGAAAAGAATTTTTTTGTTTAGTGAGATTAGTAGTTGTGAGGTTTTATAACTCACTAGTGGCCAAATAATTTATAAAAAATAGTTATAAGGCACCAAAAAATTGCCGGAAAAGATCCGAACAGAAAATCGGACACAAATATGTCCTGGGTGTATTGTCCACCCTATAGAGATAGTTATACTATTGTGCCTATTTTATAAGAAAAGAAAAGGGGTATATGGTATCCTCATCCTTAATATATTGACTACAGAAAGATTTTTTGGGGGGGAAAACGACAAGAGATTATACATGGAACATCATAACCATGATTCACCTCCAAGTCACCCAACAGAATGATGGACTGTCTTGATACCAGTTTTATATAAAATACAAATATTTATTATTGATTATAAAAAGTTTTTTTTCCAAAGTACAAAAGTGGGGGGGAAAAAGAAAAAAAAGGGGTTTTTTATACATGCATAAATAAATACATATATATTATAGCTATAACATAGACAAGGTTTGTTACAACAGTATTTCGTATCCAAAGGGTGGTTATTGCCTGGTTTGGCATGGACTACCCGAATTCCAGATGTCCTGAGTTATCCATACGGTGGTGAGCTGCACACTTAGTGTTTGTAAAAAAACCTCTACCCTCCTGTAAAAAATACATCAAATACCCTGAAAAATATGTGTTGTATTTATGTTATCGTTGAATAATTAAGTGATAAATTCTATTCTAGACAAACAAGGTCTCCTGAAGAAGCGACAGAGTGGTCGCGAAACTAGTAGAGAAACCAACGACCGTATTGGATACGAAATACTGTTGTAACAAACCTTGTCTATGTTATAGCTATAATATATATGTATTTATTTATGCATGTATAAAAAAACCCTTTTTTTTCTTTTTCCCCCCCCACTTTTGTACTTTGGAAAAAAAACTTTTTATAATCAATAATAAATATTTGTATTTTATATAAAACTGGTATCAAGACAGTCCATCATTCTGTTGGGTGACTTGGAGGTGAATCATGGTTATGATGTTCCATGTATAATCTCTTGTCGTTTTCCCCCCCAAAAAATCTTTCTGTAGTCAATATATTAAGGATGAGGATACCATATACCCCTTTTCTTTTCTTATAAAATAGGCACAATAGTATAACTATCTCTATAGGGTGGACAATACACCCAGGACATATTTGTGTCCGATTTTCTGTTCGGATCTTTTCCGGCAATTTTTTGGTGCCTTATAACTATTTTTTATAAATTATTTGGCCACTAGTGAGTTATAAAACCTCACAACTACTAATCTCACTAAACAAAAAAATTCTTTTCGAGGTGTCATAATTGGCGGCCTGTGTTTAGGCTCAGAGGACCAGCAGCATGATGGACATGGTAGGTTCTGATTGGTCGGAATTTATGTTATCTATTAAAACAGGCTGTTTAACAAATTATAAAATTGAGGATGAAACAAAAATATTCTTGGAAAGGATGTTTGGTTTGCTTAAGAAGAAGTCACATCTGCATTGGCATACACAGTATTTCGAACAATATATCAGAGAAGAAATTTGCCCACTTGGTCTTCGGATTCAAATTTTTCCGACTATTAAAGATCCATCTCCTGATTTTAAAAAAGACTGGGAGAATATATTAACCAGATGTAGTTTAGAACTAATGACTAAATTAACGATACAATACCATGCAGATATGGCTTCTCTAGATGGGGAAATTGAACGCCTTAATGAACAATTCTCTAAAACTATGGAATCACCCACCTTTAGGGAAAAATGGAAAGAGGTCAGGGAACGCATAGAAATACTAAACAGAGAGATTATTGTCAAAAAGCAAGGCAAATTTGTCCAGGACAAACTTGCCTTTTCTGAAGGCTATGCCTACAAATGGGGCAATAAATTAATAAGAAGAAAATTCTCACGGACACGAGCACCTAAAGAAACACTCGCCACTATGGATTACACTGAATCTGATTCTTCAGTCTCATCTCTCTCTTCACAGGTCACTAATGTGAATTTACGCGCACCGGGTCCCCCCCGTAAGAGATCACTCACTGGTGGAGGCCATCCAGCGAAGGACTCCAAAAAAGGCAAGAAAACGGGTAAAACCGCTAAAACAATTTCACCAGCACATGTAGATCCACATGGTCAAAGCACTAGCACACAAATATCGACCCTGCACAATATTATTCCAAAAATATTGCATGCTAACACACAGGCCGCACCTTCAAACCCTAGTGGTTTTTTTCCTCCGGCCACACCGGACCCACACCGACGAGGGAGTCTAGACGCATTTATGCTAAGAACTCCTCTACCCCACTAGATGCAAATCATTCTAAAATCAACTCTCAGACGAATAACTTAAATATCATAAATCTTACCCCTTACCCTTTGACCCATGATGAAAAGTCAGTTCTTCAATTGGGACTTGGGTTCAGTCCATCTGAACCCATTAATGTCTATGAAACAATTAAAGACATATATCTCTTTGCTCGGAATTTAACTTACAAATTTATATACGATAAAGACAGACGGAATTTAAATTTAGAAAAAGAACTAGCAGAAAAAACTAAGGACTACTCTATGCAAGAATTTAGAGCCCTACGTGACCTTATGTTGCTATACGATGAGGGACAAGTTGAAGTTGAGACAACTTTGGAGGCCTCATCAACTCCTGTACCTGTGTCCCAACTTCCTACGGGAAGTACCCAGCTCCAAAAAAATATATTTAAATTAAATTCGCGAGCATTCCCTGACCTTATGACATGCCCCACGATTTGGGCCTTTTTGACTGCAGTAATCAAATCGCTGAAAAAACAGGATTGGCCGGATACCTATACCAATTTAAATCATAGACAAAAACAGGCATTAAAAAAGCTACAAAAAAATTCGGAAATTATCATCAAAAAATCAGATAAAGGGGGTAATCTAGTGATAATGACCCATCATCAATATAAAGTAATGTGCCACAAAATCTTAAGCAATCGGGCATGGTACACCCCACTAGAACCTTCAAAAGTCGAAATATTTACAACTGAGTTTAGATCCCTAGTTATAGGGGCATATGAAAAAGGACTAATAGATAGTGAAACGTTAAAATATATAAATACAGCCAAACCCCGTATGCCGACATTTTACGCACTCCCAAAAATACATAAGGATGAAAAGAATCCCCCGGGACGTCCAATAGTCTCAGGAATGGGCTCCTTAACAGAAAACGCAAGTAGATTAATTGACTCATATTTGATTCCCCATGTTATGAGTCTACCCTCATATATAAAGGACACTACTGACCTTCTACGGCACCTTGAGGATGTGCTGGTCCCTCCGGACGCCCTCCTCGTGGCATTAGATGTGGAGGCCCTATACTCCAGCATCCCCCACAAGCAGGGCGTCCGGATGGCCAGCACTTTCCTCAAAAAACAAGATCATACAACCTGGCCCCTAAGCGATTTCATACTGCAACTTCTAGATTTCACCTTAAGCAAAAATTTCTTTACATTTAATGATCAAATTTATTTGCAAACTCAGGGCGTGGCCATGGGGACAGCTTGTGCACCCTCTTACGCAAACCTATATCTGGGCGGGTGGGAGCAATCAGTGTTTACGAATGAATCTCTACAAACTTATTTAGACTGTGTTCTTCTCTGGTACAGGTTTATAGACGATCTTCTAATTGTCTGGACAGGTACTGTCCAGACTTTGGAAACATTTGTGGAAAAACTGAATGTGAACACATTCAATTTAAAATTTACTTATGTATACCACTTAACCAGAATTGCCTTTTTGGATCTTAATATCACTAAAGACAACTCTGGAAGACTAATCACTGACCTCTATCGCAAGCCATCATCTGGAAACACTTTATTACACGCTAAAAGTTCGCATCCCCGCCCTCTAATACGTAGCATTCCATACGCTCAATATCTACGAGTAAGAAGAAATTGTACAACTGACCAAAGTTTTCTTGTCCAAGCAAAGTATTTACAGGAACGCCTTCTTAACAGAGGCTATTCACGATCTATTTTGAGAAAAGCATTCAATAAAGCCTATGGGCGCACACGGGAGTCTTTACTTTATGGCCCTCCCAGACCAACCCACCCCCCTACAGTTAAGATCATCACAAAATATTCTGCACATCACAATACCCTTAGAAACATCCTATCACAACATTGGCACTTTTTAACAGATCACCATACTTTGAACAAATATATCAGACAAACCCCAGAACTGGTTTTTAAAAGAGCAGCCACTCTTGGGGACAAACTTACTAAAAGCCACTATCAAACTTCCGTATCAAACCGGCAGGGTCCACGAGGTACTCATCCCTGTGGTGACTGTTCTAGATGCCCCTGGATCTTAGAGGCTACTACATATAGTCTCCCAAATGGAGAGGCTTTTACTCCAATGTTTCATGCCAGTTGTGACACAAAGGGTGTTGTATACATAATGATATGCGCTTGTGGGGCATTTTACGTAGGCAAAACCATTAGAGAGTTTCGCCAACGTAAAGGCGACCATCTTTATTACTCATCGGGCGGTAAGCTTACCGCAGTTGGTCGCCATATAGGCATTCACCATAGGTACCAGCCCCAAGTGGTAAAATTCTTTATACTTGAAGTGATCCATGAGGACACTCGAGGTGGGGACTGGGATAGAGAAATTTTAAAACGAGAAACCCTATGGATAGAACGCTTAGACGCTCTGGTCCCGCCAGGATTGAATGAAACAAAAACATATAAATACTTTCTCAAATAATAATAAAAACAAGAAATATACAAAAAATAAACAAATGGAAAACAAACTGTTTTTTCACTTGCCTTTTGCATTTTTAGTTATATATAAGTTCCACTGCTCATCCTAGTCCTCTAATCTGTTAGGTATCCTTTGAGCCTATCCCGGTGCTTTCCGTCCTTGACATCCCAAAATAAATAATAATAATAAAAAAATTCTTTTGGTGTAGGCTAACGGTATACTATATGGACTAATTGTCCCTGTTGCCTTAAGCACCTCATGCGATCTATTTATATACTGAATTATCATTAAACTTGTTTGTACCTTTCCACAGATAAGTTGAAGTAATGGTGAGAGTTTACATATATTATGACATGTGTGTAAAAATGTAGCCAATGTTTATAGTTGTAAAGTTATTTTTTTCTGCTTATTTATCTGCTCATATGCATTGTTCTACATTTAAAAACGAGGTGTGCAATATCTAAACCGTGTGATGTCCAGGCACAATATGGAGGATGGGAGGAGACTCCCAGGGGCGGGCACGCGCCTCTCCGGCGGCCCTGATAGGCCCCCATAGCAATGGGTGGGATCGGGTCCGCTTTAGCGATGAGTCACTGAGGTTTCCTTGGTGACCATCGCTGTTGTGCGTCGCCACGGTGTTGGCGCACGCGCAGTAGGAGCGGCGGACCCGGCGACGTCAAAGCCCGGCGCCAGCGCCGGATCTCTGACGCCGCCGGGTTGGAGGTTAAAAGAGCGCCATCATGGCGCTCTTTTACAGCGAACAAAACGGAGGACACAGAGCCTCTGACAGGATCTATCGCCTGGTCTGAGGAACGCAAGATGAAAGCTACTAATAGGTATGAGCTTTTATACATTCTGGACATTTTCAGTTGCAATACATATATCTAGATGGCCGGCTGATGGTAATAATTTCCCCATTAGGTTAATAATATACACTCTGGACTGACTGGGCAAAATCTTTGGACCCCCTCCTGAAAGAGGTGTAATATCCATACATATTGGATCCAGCACATGTATATTTTCCTAATGTGTTTCCTGGCGCACTACCTGAGCCTTAGTACTTAATGAAAGAACCGCAACATTTACCTATGCTGCATCATCTCTAAGGCACTTGGCTATACGGGTATGTAGTTTTCTACATTTATAATGTGACACAAACAGCTATGCCTCAGCAATATAACCTATTTATATATATATATATATATATATATATATATATACCTCTAACGCTTAGACACTCTTGATTGTTGTTTTGTAGCTGACTTTAAAACCTCCCATGTCCGCCCCAAAGGGTGGTTATTGCCTGGTTTGGCATGGACTACCCGAATTCCAGATGTCCTGAGTTATCCATACGGTGGTGAGCTGCACACTTAGTGTTTGTAAAAAAACCTCTACCCTCCTGTAAAAAATACATCAAATACCCTGAAAAATATGTGTTGTATTTATGTTATCGTTGAATAATTAAGTGATAAATTCTATTCTAGACAAACAAGGTCTCCTGAAGAAGCGACAGAGTGGTCGCGAAACTAGTAGAGAAACCAACGACCGTATTGGATACGAAATACTGTTGTAACAAACCTTGTCTATGTTATAGCTATAATATATATGTATTTATTTATGCATGTATAAAAAACCCCTTTTTTTTCTTTTTCCCCCCCACTTTTGTACTTTGGAAAAAAAACTTTTTATAATCAATAATAAATATTTGTATTTTATATAAAACTGGTATCAAGACAGTCCATCATTCTGTTGGGTGACTTGGAGGTGAATCATGGTTATGATGTTCCATGTATAATCTCTTGTCGTTTTCCCCCCCAAAAAATCTTTCTGTAGTCAATATATTAAGGATGAGGATACCATATACCCCTTTTCTTTTCTTATAAAATAGGCACAATAGTATAACTATCTCTATAGGGTGGACAATACACCCAGGACATATTTGTGTCCGATTTTCTGTTCGGATCTTTTCCGGCAATTTTTTGGTGCCTTATAACTATTTTTTATAAATTATTTGGCCACTAGTGAGTTATAAAACCTCACAACTACTAATCTCACTAAACAAAAAAATTCTTTTCGAGGTGTCATAATTGGCGGCCTGTGTTTAGGCTCAGAGGACCAGCAGCATGATGGACATGGTAGGTTCTGATTGGTCGGAATTTATGTTATCTATTAAAACAGGCTGTTTAACAAATTATAAAATTGAGGATGAAACAAAAATATTCTTGGAAAGGATGTTTGGTTTGCTTAAGAAGAAGTCACATCTGCATTGGCATACACAGTATTTCGAACAATATATCAGAGAAGAAATTTGCCCACTTGGTCTTCGGATTCATATTTTTCCGACTATTAAAGATCCATCTCCTGATTTTAAAAAAGACTGGGAGAATATATTAACCAGATGTAGTTTAGAACTAATGACTAAATTAACGATACAATACCATGCAGATATGGCTTCTCTAGATGGGGAAATTGAACGCCTTAATGAACAATTCTCTAAAACTATGGAATCACCCACCTTTAGGGAAAAATGGAAAGAGGTCAGGGAACGCATAGAAATACTAAACAGAGAGATTATTGTCAAAAAGCAAGGCAAATTTGTCCAGGACAAACTTGCCTTTTCTGAAGGCTATGCCTACAAATGGGGCAATAAATTAATAAGAAGAAAATTCTCACGGACACGAGCACCTAAAGAAACACTCGCCACTATGGATTACACTGAATCTGATTCTTCAGTCTCATCTCTCTCTTCACAGGTCACTAATGTGAATTTACGCGCACCGGGTCCCCCCCGTAAGAGGTCACTCACTGGTGGAGGCCATCCAGCGAAGGACTCCAAAAAAGGCAAGAAAACGGGTAAAACCGCTAAAACAATTTCACCAGCACATGTAGATCCACATGGTCAAAGCACTAGCACACAAATATCGACCCTGCACAATATTATTCCAAAAATATTGCATGCTAACACACAGGCCGCACCTTCAAACCCTAGTGGTTTTTTTCCTCCGGCCACACCGGACCCACACCGACGAGGGAGTCTAGACGCATTTATGCTAAGAACTCCTCTACCCCACTAGATGCAAATCATTCTAAAATCAACTCTCAGACGAATAACTTAAATATCATAAATCTTACCCCTTACCCTTTGACCCATGATGAAAAGTCAGTTCTTCAATTGGGACTTGGGTTCAGTCCATCTGAACCCATTAATGTCTATGAAACAATTAAAGACATATATCTCTTTGCTCGGAATTTAACTTACAAATTTATATACGATAAAGACAGACGGAATTAAAATTTAGAAAAAGAACTAGCAGAAAAAACTAAGGACTACTCTATGCAAGAATTTAGAGCCCTACGTGACCTTATGTTGCTATACGATGAGGGACAAGTTGAAGTTGAGACAACTTTGGAGGCCTCATCAACTCCTGTACCTGTGTCCCAACTTCCTACGGGAAGTACCCAGCTCCAAAAAAATATTTTTAAATTAAATTCGCGAGCATTCCCTGACCTTATGACATGCCCCACGATTTGGGCCTTTTTGACTGCAGTAATCAAATCGCTGAAAAAACAGGATTGGCCGGATACCTATACCAATTTAAATCATAGACAAAAACAGGCATTAAAAAAGCTACAAAAAAATTCGGAAATTATCATCAAAAAATCAGATAAAGGGGGTAATCTAGTGATAATGACCCATCATCAATATAAAGTAATGTGCCACAAAATCTTAAGCAATCGGGCATGGTACACCCCACTAGAACCTTCAAAAGTCGAAATATTTACAACTGAGTTTAGATCCCTAGTTATAGGGGCATATGAAAAAGGACTAATAGATAGTGAAACGTTAAAATATATAAATACAGCCAAACCCCGTATGCCGACATTTTACGCACTCCCAAAAATACATAAGGATGAAAAGAATCCCCCGGGACGTCCAATAGTCTCAGGAATGGGCTCCTTAACAGAAAACGCAAGTAGATTAATTGACTCATATTTGATTCCCCATGTTATGAGTCTACCCTCATATATAAAGGACACTACTGACCTTCTACGGCACCTTGAGGATGTGCTGGTCCCTCCGGACGCCCTCCTCGTGGCATTAGATGTGGAGGCCCTATACTCCAGCATCCCCCACAAGCAGGGCGTCCGGATGGCCAGCACTTTCCTCAAAAAACAAGATCATACAACCTGGCCCCTAAGCGATTTCATACTGCAACTTCTAGATTTCATCTTAAGCAAAAATTTCTTTACATTTAATGATCAAATTTATTTGCAAACTCAGGGCGTGGCCATGGGGACAGCTTGTGCACCCTCTTACGCAAACCTATATCTGGGCGGGTGGGAGCAATCAGTGTTTACGAATGAATCTCTACAAACTTATTTAGACTGTGTTCTTCTCTGGTACAGGTTTATAGACGATCTTCTAATTGTCTGGACAGGTACTGTCCAGACTTTGGAAACATTTGTGGAAAAACTGAATGTGAACACATTCAATTTAAAATTTACTTATGTATACCACTTAACCAGAATTGCCTTTTTGGATCTTAATATCACTAAAGACAACTCTGGAAGACTAATCACTGACCTCTATCGCAAGCCATCATCTGGAAACACTTTATTACACGCTAAAAGTTCGCATCCCCGCCCTCTAATACGTAGCATTCCATACGCTCAATATCTACGAGTAAGAAGAAATTGTACAACTGACCAAAGTTTTCTTGTCCAAGCAAAGTATTTACAGGAACGCCTTCTTAACAGAGGCTATTCACGATCTATTTTGAGAAAAGCATTCAATAAAGCCTATGGGCGCACACGGGAGTCTTTACTTTATGGCCCTCCCAGACCAACCCACCCCCCTACAGTTAAGATCATCACAAAATATTCTGCACATCACAATACCCTTAGAAACATCCTATCACAACATTGGCACTTTTTAACAGATCACCATACTTTGAACAAATATATCAGACAAACCCCAGAACTGGTTTTTAAAAGAGCAGCCACTCTTGGGGACAAACTTACTAAAAGCCACTATCAAACTTCCGTATCAAACCGGCAGGGTCCACGAGGTACTCATCCCTGTGGTGACTGTTCTAGATGCCCCTGGATCTTAGAGGCTACTACATATAGTCTCCCAAATGGAGAGGCTTTTACTCCAATGTTTCATGCCAGTTGTGACACAAAGGGTGTTGTATACATAATGATATGCGCTTGTGGGGCATTTTACGTAGGCAAAACCATTAGAGAGTTTCGCCAACGTATAGGCGACCATCTTTATTACTCATCGGGCGGTAAGCTTACCGCAGTTGGTCGCCATATAGGCATTCACCATAGGTACCAGCCCCAAGTGGTAAAATTCTTTATACTTGAAGTGATCCATGAGGACACTCGAGGTGGGGACTGGGATAGAGAAATTTTAAAACGAGAAACCCTATGGATAGAACGCTTAGACGCTCTGGTCCCGCCAGGATTGAATGAAACAAAAACATATAAATACTTTCTCAAATAATAATAAAAACAAGAAATATACAAAAAATAAACAAATGGAAAACAAACTGTTTTTTCACTTGCCTTTTGCATTTTTAGTTATATATAAGTTCCACTGCTCATCCTAGTCCTCTAATCTGTTAGGTATCCTTTGAGCCTATCCCGGTGCTTTCCGTCCTTGACATCCCAAAATAAATAATAATAATAAAAAAATTATTTTGGTGTAGGCTAACGGTATACTATATGGACTAATTGTCCCTGTTGCCTTAAGCACCTCATGCGATCTATTTATATACTGAATTATCATTAAACTTGTTTGTACCTTTCCACAGATAAGTTGAAGTAATGGTGAGAGTTTACATATATTATGACATGTGTGTAAAAATGTAGCCAATGTTTATAGTTGTAAAGTTATTTTTTTCTGCTTATTTATCTGCTCATATGCATTGTTCTACATTTAAAAACGAGGTGTGCAATATCTAAACCGTGTGATGTCCAGGCACAATATGGAGGATGGGAGGAGACTCCCAGGGGCGGGCACGCGCCTCTCCGGCGGCCCTGATAGGCCCCCATAGCAATGGGTGGGATCGGGTCCGCTTTAGCGATGAGTCACTGAGGTTTCCTTGGTGACCATCGCTGTTGTGCGTCGCCACGGTGTTGGCGCACGCGCAGTAGGAGCGGCGGACCCGGCGACGTCATAGCCCGGCGCCAGCGCCGGATCTCTGACGCCGCCGGGTTGGAGGTTAAAAGAGCGCCATCATGGCGCTCTTTTACAGCGGACAAAACGGAGGACACAGAGCCTCTGACAGGATCTATCGCCTGGTCTGAGGAACGCAAGATGAAAGCTACTAATAGGTATGAGCTTTTATACATTCTGGACATTTTCAGTTGCAATACATATATCTAGATGGCCGGCTGATGGTAATAATTTCCCCATTAGGTTAATAATATACACTCTGGACTGACTGGGCAAAATCTTTGGACCCCCTCCTGAAAGAGGTGTAATATCCATACATATTGGATCCAGCACATGTATATTTTCCTAATGTGTTTCCTGGCGCACTACCTGAGCCTTAGTACTTAATGAAAGAACCGCAACATTTACCTATGCTGCATCATCTCTAAGGCACTTGGCTATACGGGTATGTAGTTTTCTACATTTATAATGTGACACAAACAGCTATGCCTCAGCAATATAACCTATTTATATATATATATATATATATATATATATATATATATATATATATACCTCTAACGCTTAGACACTCTTGATTGTTGTTTTGTAGCTGACTTTAAAACCTCCCGTGTCCGCCCCAAAGGGTGGTTATTGCCTGGTTTGGCATGGACTACCCGAATTCCAGATGTCCTGAGTTATCCATACGGTGGTGAGCTGCACACTTAGTGTTTGTAAAAAAACCTCTACCCTCCTGTAAAAAATACATCAAATACCCTGAAAAATATGTGTTGTATTTATGTTATCGTTGAATAATTAAGTGATAAATTCTATTCTAGACAAACAAGGTCTCCTGAAGAAGCGACAGAGTGGTCGCGAAACTAGTAGAGAAACCAACGACCGTATTGGATACGAAATACTGTTGTAACAAACCTTGTCTATGTTATAGCTATAATATATATGTATTTATTTATGCATGTATAAAAACCCCCCTTTTTTTTTTTTTTTTTTTTTTTCCCCCCCACTTTTGTACTTTGGAAAAAAAACTTTTTATAATCAATAATAAATATTTGTATTTTATATAAAACTGGTATCAAGACAGTCCATCATTCTGTTGGGTGACTTGGAGGTGAATCATGGTTATGATGTTCCATGTATAATCTCTTGTCGTTTTCCCCCCCAAAAAATCTTTCTGTAGTCAATATATTAAGGATGAGGATACCATATACCCCTTTTCTTTTCTTATAAAATAGGCACAATAGTATAACTATCTGCAAGACACAACACAAGACAAACCCCAATGTCAGGCGAAACTCTCCTAATCTTGACCCAAAATAGGCCTCAATCTATAAGCAGTATAGGCCACTGATGCGCCAAGTTAAAATTGTACCTTCGTTCTAATGATCGTTGCTTCCGTTACTCTATCCTCCACTCACAGATCGTGCGTACTACACATGCATGTTCCGTTTTATATACACTGCGCATGCGTGAAACTCCACTCACCCCTGACGTTCTTTCTAGTCTATTCCTTGGCCCTTGTCTTTTGGCGCAGTGGGAGAGCACATAGCAGAGAGAGACAACAGCTGCATGCAGAGGAGAGCAGCCAAGACGAAAGGCCAGAGCCCTGAACCACCAAATCCTGGAGGAGATTGAAGGCCTCAATTACGGACTTTATGGAGATGGTGGAGACGGTGGACATCTTCAAGAGGGCCGACTATGATGGGAATTATGGACATGACCCAAACCCAAATTGAGAAAGGCCAAGATCATGCCTAAAGTTGTGAAGAGTCTGCACAGGAATTTTGGGGTACGACGTGTGGGACAGAAACAAACTTTTTAGGGTGTCCCACACAGGTGCTCCAGAGGATACTAAGGGTCTCTACATGTGTGATACTTTAACAAAAAAGGTAAGTATACCAGCCTTAGAAAGGAAATAAAATGTTCTTCAGCTTGGAACTCTGCCAAAACAGACAATTGTACGACACTTCCAAGCAACATTTCATATTCCTATTTCTGCCCTCCAATATCTGTGTGCTAAGTATACCTATTTTATTCACATAGGGGAAAAAAGACTTGAGACATCTGAGGACACCAGGGGCCCCCCACCTCCTAAAGAAGGTTAAATCACAAAACCAAAAGCAGAGGATGAGGGAGAGGTTTATGAAGTGGGCACAATTGTCACCACAACAGGTGAGTTTCTGAGACCACAGCTTCAGATCAGAGAGCTATGCCTGCATATTTTTAATACATGGTGTGTTTTTCTTTTAGGTGATGTGGATGTTGTGGAAGAAGAATCTCATTTCACCAGTGAAAGTGCCCAGATCCTCATCGGGGAGAGAATAGGGTGCAATCATGATTTAGAAAATATAAAGGAAAACATCAATGATGTTAAAAAAACAATGAAGAACATCATTGATGTTTTAGGCAGAATATAAAACACACAAAACTTGTACCGTTTTATCATGTATTATTGCTTTGAAACCAACATTTTGAAGATGCACACAGTGTGTCAACATGTGCTATCTGCCATCACGGGATATCAATGTACGTGTTTTGTGGGTGCAACCCCTTCCTCGCAACTCAATTAGGTGAGAGGAAGGGGTCGCACCCCCGAAACACATCCATTGATCCCCCATGATGGGAGGTAGCGAATGTTGACATTAGGCATGGGATCAGGAGGGAAATCCCCAGTTTGAATCCCAATTTGTGTGCATATTCAAAATTTGGCTTTTACGGGGTGACCTCACCCCATCTGATGAAGGCAATATCAACACAGTTTGGACATACTAATGACTGATATTGCCTTCACTTTGTCAAGGTTGAACTTTGAGTTGTGTATGTTATACTTTGAAACATGCCTGCTTAACCAAAAAAAAGATATTTACAATGTGAAAAAAAAAGTTATACACCAAAGATGTTGGTTTTTTCCAAAACCCTTTTCTAACGCACATGTGAACATGCTTTGAGTAAAATGTCTTCTACTCAACAATGTGTGGCTTCTTCTTTCAATGCTCAATAGCAATTTTTGTAGTAAGTTGGTTTTTACAGTGACAATGGGGGTTAGTTAGGAAAGGCAAATCCACTTTGCACTACAAGTGCAGTTTCAAGTGCACTTTTGCAGTGCAAAGTGGAATTTCCTTTAGTAAATTACACCCACAGTGCTTTATAAATTTACCACAATCACAGCATTTTTATGGCTCCACAAAATTCATTCATGGTGATGAAAATGATGAATATTTTTGTCAGTAATGCATTACATACATTAACAACAAAAACAAGGTGTGTGTAGCAGACCCACAACATAATAATAGTTTGCTGAAGAAGAGATTGTCACCTCATGTATCAAATAAAAGCCCATTGGAGAACCTAGGAGACAGCTAAAATATACCCAGGCAGTTATTTAAAGGAAATCTTCTTTCAGTTTAAGTTAAAAAATTCAGGATAAAATGTTTCTTAAACAGTTTCTGGAATATCAGTGGCCCTCCACCAGCAAAGTACTCAGCATAATTCTGTCTTACTTCGCGGGTGCTTTGGGTGGGGGGGGGGGGGGGCAAGCCAGGATGGCCAGCTTCAAGCACCGTCTGGGTTTCTTGTTGAAGTCTGGCCTCAGGCCCAACTGAGGACACATAGTTCATTGAATTTCTCCTTAAATGGTTATGTACAATGCAGCAATGCTAGGATTATATGGTTAGGTTTATATTCCACCATGTTTATTGGCGTAAGGAATATGTGGAACCGGCTGGCCATTATCCCAAAAGCATTCTCCACCAGTAGCTGGCCAGACAGTAGTTATGAACCCTCTGGTCCGGGGTGAGGGTCCACATGGCTTCAAAACGGTCAGCTGGTCAGAACGAACTAACAGAAAGCACTTAAAAACAAAGGCCGGAGCTTAAAATCAGATACAAGCAGACAAGAACGCACTGAAAATCAAATACGTAATAGAAATACAAACCCACAAGCACAAACTGAAAAGCAGTAACGACTGGAAAAGCAGGAGGCTGAAAAGCGTGAATCGTCTGTCACCAAACTTCCACTAACACGAGATTAGCAGAAGGAGCCCAAAGGGTGTACACTGTTAGCAACCAGGGCCGTCTTTAAGGCAGGGCAAAAGGGGCAGCTGCCCTGGGCCCTGTCATTGTTGTGGGGCCCAAAACAGCTGCCTCATACTTGCCAAACTATCCAGGTTTAAATTCCCTTGTCCCTTAAAGTTTTATTCCTGTGCTGTGTCCCAATATCTCAGTGTGCAGTGCTGGTACTAATGCTGCCCAGCTCTGCCCTATTGTTGTGTGCAGATGGCTCACCTGCAGATCCTATGTTTACATGTAAATAACCGGCAATCGTATATAAATAGCGGCGACAATACTAAGTAAATAGCTGCGGCCAGCGGCATTGGTATGCAAATAAAGGTGGCATTTCTATGTATATCATGCTCCCCTGCTGTAAGGAGGTGATGTGCTGTAACCTCTAGCAACTAATCAGTGAGCCGTAATGTGTGCTGTAACTTCTAGCAACTAGTCAGTAAGCAATAATGATATGCTGTAACTGCTGGCAACCAATCTCAATTGCTGCCTGATCTGATACAGAAAACTGATTTTAAGTCTAGCTGCTAATTATTGTATGTGTCAGAGTAGGTGGAGAGGGAAATTGCATGGGGGGGGGGGGGGGGGCCAAGACATTTTTTGCCCAGGATCCAATCTATACTAAAGATGGCCCTGGGTGAATCGCTGATGTTTTTGGATTGTGTGAAACAAAGGCACAGGAAATTTGGTCAAAATTGTTGGCAAGATGAATGCAGTTTGTTATCAAAAAATACTGGAGAAACATTTGCATTCATCAGCCAGGAAGCTGTGCATGGGACGTACTTGGGCATTCCAACATGACAATGATCCAAAACACAAGGCCAAGTTGACCTGTCATTGGCTACAGCAGAATAAAGTGAAGGTTCTGGAATTGCCATCTCAGTCTCCTGTCCTCCATATCATTGAGCCACACTGGGGAGATTGCAGTTCGTGCAAGACAGACTAAGCCCTTGTACACATGGTCGGAAATTCCGACGGAAAATATCCGATCGGACCGCGTTGTCGGATAATTCGACCGTGTTTGGGCTCCATCTGACATTTTCTGTCAGAATGTCCGACCAACAAAGTTTGAGAGCTGGATATAAAATTTTCCAACAACATGATCCAATCGGACTTTGTCCGATTGTTTGTAGAGAATTCCGATCGGACAAAGTGCCACACATGCTCAGATCAAATTACAAGACAAAAGCTATTGGCTACTATCCTGAACGTAGCCCTGTCATAACGAACGAACGTCATCACGTTCTGAACAATCGGATTTTCCAACAACTTTGTCCGACCGTGTGTATGCAACACCAGTTTCCAACAAAATCCGTCTGAAAAAATCTGACAGATTTTGTTGTCGGAATGTCCGAAGGTGTGTACAAGGGCTAAGAATTTACAGGAACTGGAGGCTTTTTGCCTAGAGGAACGGGCAGCTTTACCATTTGAGAAGATAAAGAACCTCATCCACAAATACCACAAAATACTTCAAGCTGTCATTGATGTTAAAGGGGGCAATACACAGTATTAAGAACTGGGGTATGTAAACTTTTGATCAGGGTCATTTGGGTAGTTCCTGTTGTCATTATAATTTAAAAAGAGTAAACACAGTTGATTGATAATAAATGGCTTCAACCACACACTAACCATGAGTGAACTAAAAATGTTTGTGTTATCATTCATATTCTCTGAAAAATCATACATTTTGCCAGGGTATGTAAACTTATGAGCACAACTGCATATTAGGGTAAGCTGA
The DNA here is from genome assembly GCF_037356315.1 of Lithobates pipiens. Taxonomy (NCBI): domain Eukaryota; kingdom Metazoa; phylum Chordata; class Amphibia; order Anura; family Ranidae; genus Lithobates; species Lithobates pipiens. Next base: position 200,247,813 of record NW_027507748.1, read on the forward strand.
TTTAAACTATAATTAAGTTAATGATACATTAAACTGTTTAAAATGATTAACATGACATGCTGCAGGATTATGCACACATAAAATCTCTATAAATGGACACCGATGTTGTTGCTTATTATATTGAAAGAACTGGAGTTGTGAAGTCCTTATGCCTCATACACACGATCAAACAATCCGGTAGAAAAGTCCGGCGGACTCGAGTCCCCCCGTGTGTGGGCTCCGGCGGACTTTTTTTACCCATAAGTCCAGCGGACTAAGAGAGTATTTTTGCACTCCAATCTGCCCGCTGGACTCGCATTTCAGCGGACAATCCTGCCGTGTGTGTGCCAGTCCGCCGTACTTTTGAAATGAGCGGACTTTTCCCGCCCAGAGAAAAGTCCGCTCATTTTGAGCATGTCTCCAGGTAGCCGGGGCCAGCGAAGGAGGCGTCGCTGGGCCCGTCACCTGGTATGGAGTTAAAGGGGAATCCTTACGCCGAAAAATCGGCGTGGGGGCCCCCCCCCAGATCCATATCAGACCCTTATCCGAGCACGCTACCCGGCCGGCCAGAAAAGGGGGTGGGAACGAGCGAGCGGGTCCCCCCTCCTGAGCCGTACCAGGCCGCATGCCCTCAATATGGGGGGTGCCTTGGGGAAGGGGGGCCACCCCCCACCCTATGTGAATGAGTATGGGGTGCAATGTACCCCTACCCATTCACCTGTAAAAAAAAAAAAGTAAAAAAAAAAACACACAAGGATTAAAATAGTTTATTGCACAGCTCCGGGGGTCTTCTTCCGTCTTCAGGGGTCTTCTCGCCGGACTCCTCCGCTATCTTCTGCTAGCTCTTTTACTAGCGGAGGAGCCCGACTTTCTTCTTCGCCGCCGCCCTCTTCTTCCGACTTCGGGGGTCTTGTCCCCCTCTTCGGTTCTTCTTGCCGGACTACCGCGCCTTCTTCTAGCTCTTTTACAAGCGGTGGTCTTCTGTCGCCGTTGCTGCTGCCGTCGTCTTCTGTTCGTCTCTTCTGGAGATGTTTCCTCATCGCTGTCTCCGGTCACAATGGCAGGGATGCGGCGCACGGCGACTTATATAGGGACATCACCGGATGATGTCCCCGCCCATTATGATGTCACAGTCCCAGCATCCTCTGGGACTGTGACATCATAAGGGGCGGGGACATCATCCGGTGATGTCCCTATATAAGTCATCACGCGCCGCGTCCCTGTCATTGTGAGCAGAGACAGCGACGAGGCAACATCTGAAGAGAAGAAGAGAAAAACAGAAGACGGCGACAGCGTCAGCGGTGACAGAAGACTGTGCAATAAACTATTTTAACCCTTGTGTGTTGTGTTTTTTTTAACTTTTTTTTACAGGTGATTGGGTAGGGGTACATTGTACCCCATACTCATTTACATAGGGTGGGGGGACGGGATCCGGGGGCCCCCTTTTTAAAGGGGGCTCACGGATTCTGATAAGCGACCCCCCCTTCCCCAAGGCACCCCCCATGTTGAGGGAACGCGGCCTGGTACGGCTCAGGAGGGGGGGGCGCTCGCTCATCCCCACCCCCTTTCCTGGCCGGCTGGGTAGCATGCTCGGATAAGGGTCTGATATAAATCTAGGGGGGATCCCCACGCCGATTTTTCGGCGTAGGGATTCCCCTTTAACTCCATACCAGGTGACGGGCCCAGCGACGCCTCCTTGGCTGGCCCCGGCTACCTGGAGACGCGCTCAAAATGAGCGGACTTTCCTCCGCGTGTGTGGGCGAGTCCGTTCATTTCAAAAGTATGGCGGATAATCCGGAGGACTTAGTACGCCGTATTAGCCCGCCGCAAAAGTACCGTGTGTGGGCAGGTAGCTCGTTCGGAAAGTCTGCCAGACTAAGTCCGCCGGATAGTCTGCTACGTGTGTACGCGGCATAAGAGATCAGTCATATAGGCTGATGCATTTCGCAGGTAGCTGCATCAGGACCTTTGATCTCAATATGAAACAGGAATAGTCACTGAAACAGTATAATAAAAAAAATGTAATTGAAAAACGACAAAAATCAGCACACTTGGGCACACGCCCCCAAATCCACACCATAAATGCGGCTCAACTAGAATAATAATCAAACCACTATATGGGGTTGGTAACTAAAGTGTCCATCCCCATATAGTGGTTTATTTCGTCTGTTTTGGTTGTGGAGCATCTATTCTAGTTGTGCCGCGCTTATGGTGTGGATTTGTGGGGCTGTGTGTGCCAAAGTGTGCTGTATTTTGCTGTTTTTCCAAATCCATTTTTTTATTTTGCTTTTGAGAGGTACCGTAATGTTATGTGCTGTTGAGTGAGCCCCGTGTGGTACCTTCATCTTGTGGTGTGGTGTGTTCCAGAGGGGGTAGTGGTGAGCCCCTGGGGCTTGTATATGGATTGCCAGTTTACCACCATGTGAGTGGTCCCTCTGGTGCACTGCCATTGCTGACCTGACTTTTGTGCCTGTTTCCAGCTTGAAGTGCTCTGTGATGGTGGCCGGATGTAACGTCATTGGAGGGCGGCTGCGTCACTTCCAGGTAGCTATCTCTTTTGGCGGCCACATCCAGAGGTGCACAGCTTGGCCTCACTTCTGGATTCCTGGGCCAGGTGAAGTCCTGTTTGGACCTCCCATTTACAGGACCCAATGATAGTATGAAGGAAGAGCCTACCCATACCATAACTTGCAACATTTGGTCGGCTGCCACCGGGAGGTATATATTCAGGGTTATTCAATGTACCCTGCTTGGATGCCATTTTGCAGGACCATGTGAGAGTTTGTGGATCAGATGAGCCTTCTGACTTTATGGAAGCAATTGCAGTTTAATATTATGTTGAGATCATCTTTTTGTATATTATTTTCTTTCTATTCTTCTTTCAATGCTCAATAGCAATTTTTGTAGTAAGTTGGTTTTTACAGTGACAATGGGGGTTAGTTAGGAAAGGCAAATCCACTTTGCACTACAAGTGCAGTTTCAAGTGCACTTTTGCAGTGCAAAGTGGAATTTCCTTTAGTAAATAACACCCACAGTGCTTTATAAATTTACCACAATCACAGCATTTTTATGGCTCCACAAAATTCATTCATGGTGATGAAAATGATGAATATTTTTGTCAGTAATGCATTACATACATTAACAACAAAAACAAGGTGTGTGTAGCAGACCCACAACATAATAATAGTTTGCTGAAGAAGAGATTGTCACCTCATGTATCAAATAAAAGCCCATTGGAGAACCTAGGAGACAGCTAAAATATACCCAGGCAGTTATTTAAAGGAAATCTTCTTTCAGTTTAAGTTAAAAAATTCAGGATAAAATGTTTCTTAAACAGTTTCTGGAATATCAGTGGCCCTCCACCAGCAAAGTACTCAGCATAATTCTGTCTTACTTCGCGGGTGCTTTGGGTGGTGGTGGGGGGCAAGCCAGGATGGCCAGCTTCAAGCACTGTCTGGGTTTCTTGTTGAAGTCTGGCCTCAGGCCCAACTGAGGACACATAGTTCATTGAATTTCTCCTTAAATGGTTATGTACAATGCAGCAATGCTAGGATTATATGGTTAGGTTTATATTCCACCATGTTTATTGGCGTAAGGAATATGTGGAACCGGCTGGCCATTATCCCAAAAGCATTCTCCACCACTCTTCTGGCTCTGGCCAGACAGTAGTTATGAACCCTCTGGTCCGGGGTGAGGGTCCACATGGCTTCAAAACGGTCAGCTGGTCAGAACGAACTAACAGAAAGCACTTAAAAACAAAGGCCGGAGCTTAAAATCAGATACAAGCAGACAAGAACGCACTGAAAATGTGTGGGCTCCGGCGGACTTTTTTTACTCATAAGTCCAGCGGACTAAGAAAGTATTTTTGCACTCCAATCTGCCCGCTGGACTCGCATTTCGGCGGACAATCCTGCCGTGTGTGTGCCAGTCCGCCGTACTTTTGAAATGAGCGGACTTTTCCCGCCCAGAGAAAAGTCCGCTCATTTTGAGCATGTCTCCAGGTAGCCGGGGCCAGCGAAGGAGGCGTCGCTGGGCCCGTCACCTGGTATGGAGTTAAGGGGAATCCCTACGCCGAAAAATCGGCGTTGGGGTCCCCCCCCCCTAGATCCATATCAGACCCTTATCCGAGCACGCTACCCGGCTGGCCAGAAAAGGGGGTGGGAACGAGCGAGCGGGTCCCCCCTCCTGAGCCGTACCAGGCCGCATGCCCTCAATATGGGGGGTGCCTTGGGGAAGGGGGGCCACCCCCCACCCTATGTGAATGAGTATGGGGTGCAATGTACCCCTACCCATTCACCTGTAAAAAAAAAGTAAAAAAAAAAACACACAAGGATTAAAATAGTTTATTGCACAGCTCCGGGGGTCTTCTTCCGTCTTCAGGGGTCTTCTCGCCGGACTCCTCCGCTATCTTCTGCTAGCTCTTTTACTAGCGGAGGAGCCCGACTTTCTTCTTCGCCGCCGCCCTCTTCTTCCGACTTCGGGGGTCTTGTCCCCCTCTTCGGGGGTCTTGTCCCCCTCCTCGGTTCTTCTTGCCGGACCACCGCGCCTTCTTCTAGCTCTTTTACAAGCGGTGGTCTTCTGTCGCCGTTGCTGCTGCCGTCGTCTTCTGTTCTTCTCTTCTGGAAATGTTTCCTCATCGCTGTCTCCGGTCGCAATGGCAGGGATGCGGCGCACGGCGACTTATATAGGGACATCACCGGATGATGTCCCCGCCCATTATGATGTCACAGTCCCAGCATCCTCTGGGACTGTGACATCATAATGGGCGGGGACATCATCCGGTGATGTCCCTATATAAGTCATCACGCGCCGCGTCCCTGTCATTGTGAGCAGAGACAGCGACGAGGCAACATCTGAAGAGAAGAAGAGAAAAACAGAAGACGGCGACAGCGTCAGCGGTGACAGAAGACCGGGCCACCGCTTGTAAAAGAGCTAGAAGAAGGCGCGGTGGCCCGGCAAGAAGAACCGAAGAGGGGGACAAGACCCCCAAAGTCGGATAACAGGGCGGCGACGAAGAAGAAAGCCGGGCTCCTCCACTAGTAAAAGAGCTAGCAGAAGATAGCGGAGGAGTCCGGCGAGAAGACCCCCGAAGACGGAAGAAGACCCCTGGAGCTGTGCAATAAACTATTTTAACCCTTGTGTGTTGTGTTTTTTTTTACTTTTTTTTACAGGTGATTGGGTAGGGGTACATTGTACCCCATACTCATTTACATAGGGTGGGGGGACGGGATCCGGGGGCCCCCTTTTTAAAGGGGGCTCACGGATTCTGATAAGCGGCCCCCCCTTCCCCAAGGCACCCCCCATGTTGAGGGAACGCGGCCTGGTACGGCTCAGGAGGGGGGGCGCTCGCTCATCCCCACCCCCTTTCCTGGCCGGCTGGGTAGCATGCTCGGATAAGGGTCTGATATAAATCTAGGGGGGATCCCCACGCCGATTTTTCGGCGTAGGGATTCCCCTTTAACTCCATACCAGGTGACGGGCCCAGCGACGCCTCCTTGGCTGGCCCCGGCTACCTGGAGACGCGCTCAAAATGAGCGGACTTTCCTCCGCGTGTGTGGGCGAGTCCGTTCATTTCAAAAGTACGGCGGATAATCCGGAGGACTTAGTACACCGTATTAGCCCGCCGCAAAAGTACCGTGTGTGGGCAGGTAGCTCGTTCGGAAAGTCTGCCAGACTAAGTCCGCCGGATAGTCTGCTACGTGTGTACGCGGCATAAGAGATCAGTCATATAGGCTGATGCATTTTGCAGGTAGCTGCATCAGGACCTTTGATCTCAATATGAAACAGGAATAGTCACTGAAACAGTATAATAAAAAAATGTAATTGAAAAACGACAAAAATCAGCACACTTGGGCACACGCCCCCAAATCCACACCATAAATGTGGCTCAACTAGAATAATAATCAAACCACTATATGGGGTTGGTAACTAAAGTGTCCATCCCCATATAGTGGTTTATTTCGTCTGTTTTGGATGTGGAGCATCTATTCTAGTTGTGCCACGCTTATGGTGTGGATTTGTGGGGCTGTGTGTGCCAAAGTGTGCTGTATTTTGCTGTTTTTCCAAATCCATTTTTTTATTTTGCTTTTGAGAGGTACCGTAATGTTATGTGCTGTTGAGTGAGCCCCGTGTGGTACCTTCATCTTGTGGTGTGGTGTGTTCCAGAGGGGGTAGTGGTGAGCCCCTGGGGCTTGTATATGGATTGCCAGTTTACCACCATGTGAGTGGTCCCTCTGGTGCACTGCCATTGCTGACCTGACTTTTGTGCCTGTTTCCAGCTTGAAGTGCTCTGTGATGGTGGCCGGATGTAACGTCATTGGAGGGCGGCTGCGTCACTTCCAGGTAGCTATCTCTTTTGGCGGCCACATCCAGAGGTGCACAGCTTGGCCTCACTTCTGGATTCCTGGGCCAGGTGAAGTCCTGTTTGGACCTCCCATTTACAGGACCCAATGATAGTATGAAGGAAGAGCCTACCCATACCATAACTTGCAACATTTGGTCGGCTGCCACCGGGAGGTATATATTCAGGGTTATTCAATGTACCCTGCTTGGATGCCATTTTGCAGGACCATGTGAGAGTTTGTGGATCAGATGAGCCTTCTGACTTTATGGAAGCAATTGCAGTTTAATATTATGTTGAGATCATCTTTTGTATATTATTTTTATTTTATCCTTATCCCAGCTGGGTATCATGAAGTCCATGGAGGAGATGCTGAGCGGAATGCCGAGGAAGGATCAGAGGTGATTGGCAGGAAGAGTGCTCCTCTGTCCCCAACACGCCCTCCACTCACTGGCTTCCAATGCTAAGGCGACATGTGAGAGGCTGATGATTGCTGTGTCATCCCATCTTCTCTTCCTGCCATTCCCCCAACCCTTCCCTTCAACCCCTTATCTGCATGGATGACCCCCACCCCCACCATTTTTTGCAGGGCCTGCTGTCTGTCAGCAATGAAAGTTTTACACACTACACTTTTTTTTAACAGAAGGAATATTTTATCAAGATATCAAAGACAGTACACGTGCGAACAATACAATCATATCACAAGGGTAGCTTGTCAACTACAGTGATCCGAACCCGTATGGTACCAAATTTACAACATAGCATGAAAAACAAACAAAACAATTTCCTCCCCAGCACATAGCTAATGCAGTCAGCAGCCCCTCCACCACCCAGAGGCACACTCCCAGGAGCCCCCTCGGCAGCCGAGGGCCAGGGTCGAAGGGGGAGCATTGGGAGAGAAGGACAGGGAAGGGGAGGAGGAAGAGGGAAGGGAGGGAAGGGAGGGGAAGGAAGGGAAGGAAGGAGAGAGGAAGGAGAGAAGGGGAAGAAGGGGGGGAGGGGGGGAAACATACCATCATGGATGAAGGTGTCTATGACCCCGGAGAATACATCAGTAGTTCAAAACAATCCACAGGACAAGCCTCACATATAGCCAGCCTCTCACTGAATCCTGTGCTTAAGTCTGAATATGTGAACTAGAAAATCTAAATGGTCTGATGCCTCGCCTGTATCCATGCCGCCCATATGTTTTCAAATTTTTGCTGACAGTTTCGACCCATATAGGTGAGCTTGTACATGGGCAGCGCTGCATTAATAAGCGCTTTCCACACTGAAAGCTGGTGAGGATCCGGGAGCTTCCACTTGGTCAGTATTGTCTTCCTAGCATAATATGCCACATAGAAGACAAATAAACCAGTGTGTTTGGAGGTATTCAAATTGTCAGTGATTCCCAAAAGAAATACAAGGGGATCTATATCCAGAGACAGACCCGCCACCGCATTTACGTCTGCAACTACCTCCAGCCAGAAGGACGCAACAAGAGGGCAGTCCCACACCATATGCAGGAATGTCCCCACCGACTGTCTGCACTTGGGGCAAATATCTGCCACCCCGGAATATATCCTAGAGAGCCTAGCAGGAGTGTAATACACTCAATGTAAGAATTTCAATTGGATAAAATTGTTCTCTGGACGATATCATAAGTGGGATGCATTGCTACAAGCCCTCAGTCCAGTCCTCCTCCGTCAAGGCAGGCACATCCCCCCGCCACATCCCAAATAGCCGAGACGTGCTCCCCTCTGTTTTACATGTAAGTCGTAAGTATATAGAGGACACTGTGCGGTCAGTTTCTTTTGCTATCAAGAGGGATTCAACCGAATGCACCGCGATGTCCACCCCGTCAGGGAACTGGGCCCTAACAGCATGCCTAAGCTGCATGTACCTAAAGTACATCCATGATGGTAGATTAAATCTCTGCTTAAGTTTCGCTAGGGGAAGAATGCAGCCTCCGGACAGTATTTGTTGTAAAGTGGTAATTTGGAACCTAGCCCACACCTGAGGGTCAGGTATAGACCTGAGTGAGATGGAGCAGAGAGGGGTTACCCCAAAGCGGAGTGTGAGGGGAGACGGCGTCCATCCCACCAAGAAGGCAAGTAACCTGCTTCCAAGCCAGCAGAGTCGTCTTCATGGGGGTGGTCACCTGGGGGCTACTCATGGGTCCGCGGTACACAAGATTACTGAGTGCAGCATAAGAACCCAGGATAGCTGCTTCTAGGTTCACTGCCGGGTTGGATTTGTTTTGGGTAAACCACCACCGCACAGTAACCAACTGCGCAGCCCAGTAATACTTCCTAAAGTTCGGGAGGGATAAGCCTCCTTCAGTTAAGGAAAGCTGTAGTGTGGTCTTAGCCACCCTGAGGACCGTACCTGCCCAAATAAATGAGGATATGGCCTGATCAAGCTTTTTGAAAAAAGGATTCTGGGATGGGGACCGGGGCATGTCTAAAACTGTATAAAAACTTAGGAAGAAAGCTAATTTTTATTAGATTTACTCTTCCCACTAGAGAAAGTGGGAGATTCTTCCAAACCTTACATTTTCCTATGAATTGGTAGAGTATGGGGTACACCTTATCCTCCAGATAATGCTTGGGATTCTTACGCACTTGTATTCCTAAGTACTTAAATCGGGACACAGGTTGTAAAGGGGTAGTTGATGTCCCCTCCTGACAATGAAAACAGAAATGACTTGTCCCAGTTCACCCGCATCCCCGAAAAAACAATCCGAATCTATCAATAACGGCCAAGGCCGTGTGAAGCGAGCCCTGATCGTCACTCAGGTATAACAGCATGTCGTCTGCGTACAGAGACACTTTCTCAGTTAGAGGGGGTAAGGAAATGCCGTGGATCCCTACAGAGGTCCTCAGCAGTTCCGCCAAGGGCATAATCGCCAACGCAAAAAGAGCCGGGGAGAGAGGGCATTCCTGCCTGGTGCCTCGGTGGAGTGGGAAGGGGGCCAAAAGTGTGCCGTTTGACCTAACGAACTAGCCACAAATATTCCCACTCCACCGAGTCAAAGGCCTTCTCCGCGTCCAGCGAGATCACCACTCCAACCCCCCCTCCGGCCGAGGTTCCTGCCATAACCGTATAAAGTCTTCTCAGGTTAATATCAGTGCCCTTCCCCGGAATAAACCCAGTTTGATCTCTATGGATCAAAGACAAAATAGCCTTGCCAAGACGAGTTGCCAGGACTTTTGCGAGGATCTTTGCATCCACATTGAGCAATGAGATAGGCCTGTAGGAGGAACATAACTCGGGATCTTTGCCCGGTTTGCGTATTACTACAATAACCGTGGCCGATATTCAGGGCGGGAGAGAAGAGGACTCCAAGGAGGCCCATAGTACCTCCAGCAGTCTGCAAGCAAGTGCCTCCTCATGGGCCTTATAAAATTCTACTGGGAGTCCATCATCTCCCGGGGACGTCCGCGCCTGCATGGAACCTATGGCCTGCTAAATTACTGTGAGGGTGAGCGTACGTCCAGCCCCCAACGCGCCTCATCCATCAAAACCGGGAGTTCAACCCCCTCCAGGTATGTCCGGAGTTCAGCTGCAGTATATCCCACCTTGGAGGAATACAATGCTCCATAGGCAAAATACGTGTTAATGCCCTCAGGGTGAGACACCAATTCTCCCTCTGCGTTCCTAATATTAGCTATGTCTACTGGGCCCGACTGCTCCTTGGACAACCACGCCAGAAGCCGGCCGGTCCGCTCACCCTGCTCGAAAATTTTCTGAGTCTGATGGAGTAAAGGTTTCTTGGCCAGGGTTGTCGTCAGCAACATTATCTCACGTAGAGCGCACTGCAGATCTCTACGGGTTACCTCGTCGCCGGTGCGTACGTATTGCTATTCATGTTCCTTGTCCCTCTGTTCCGCCTGGGATAACTCTAACCCAGATTGCCTTCTAACCTGGCCTATCCTTTGATGATAGTAGCTCCAAGCATGGACCTTAAAAGCATCCCAACTAGATGCCGGGCCCATGGCCGGAGGGTTCAAATTACAGTAATTGCGTATATCCTCCTCAGCATTTACAGCAATCCTCTCGTCCGAAATCCAATACCGTGACAGGCGCCACAGACAGTCAGTGGGGGAGGGGCAAATGTCTAGACCTATGAGCACAGGGGCATGGTCTGAGATTCCCTGCGCCAAAATGGACACCTCCTGAACCCTGGTGAGGAGCGGGCCGCTGACATAAATCAGGTCTATTCTAGACATGGCCGCATAGGATGTGGACTGGAAAGTATATTGCCGCAGGTGTGGGTGTTACCAGCACCAGGCATCAGTGAAGCCAAAGAAGGAGGCCCAGCGAGAGAGTGGGGAGTCTACCGCCCCCCTCCCCCGCCCTCAGCCTGTCCAAGGCAGGGCAGGGAGACATGTTAAAGTCACCCCCCAGGAGCACATTTTCTGCTAACATAGCGGCTAGATGCCGACTGAGCGTTTGCAGAATGTTCAAGTAGGCTGGCGGGGGGGGATGTACAGCCCCACCACTGCCATATGTACATTTGCCACCATAGCATTCATAATAACAAAGCATCCCCGGGGTCCAGACACAGATTCAGCAAGGTGAATGAGAGAGGCTTAAGGACAAGCATACTCACCCCTCTGGCATACGAGGAGTAAGTAGCATGATAGTGATGCCCCACCCACACCTTCTTAAGACTCAGGACTTTGCTGCCCAGTCAAGTGAGTCTCCTGCAGAATGCATATATCCGGACACCAGGCTTTTAGGAAAGTAAACACAAGGGATCTTTTGATCCGTGAATTAAGTCCCCGGACATTCCACAACATAATTGTTAAAGGTGCCATGTGCGGGGATACAGACAATTTATGTAACAGGGAATCACCACACGGATCAGGGGGTGTCCGGACCCCAGGGGTAGGCCGTCCCCAGGTACTCCCACCCCCCCCCCCCCCACAATATTGAGAGAATATAGGTTCAGCATCAAACGTACAAGTGTACAAAATATATTCCTTCAAACAAACTGTAAACCAGTACAACCCATCCCAACTCCCCCCTCCCCCCACCCAGTACACCCACCCGAACTAGGGTATACTTTTATCCCAAACTGAGTCATAGTCAAGGACTATTCAGGGTCATGAACTAGTAGCAGTCAAGTTCACTAAGGGGATGTAGGCACACCACGTCCAAAGGAGATGCCTCCACCAGGCGGGATGTAGACAGAGCTAGCATGTCTTGAGCATTTCAAAGGGCATCCCAGCAAAGCCATGTCCGGAGAGACACTCGGAAGTCACAAGAGAATAATAAAAAAAAAAAAAAAAAGGGGTCACTCCAAAGATCCCACGGGGTGTATGTGAGGCGTGAGGCGGGTCTGCATGGTGGGTTTCAGGAGAGAGCCACAGGGCCAGCTCCCAATTCAAGTATATACAGGGACCTCTCTACCCTCCCGGCTGGAGGTCAAGTAGTGAATTGAACCCACACTTCCAGAACTCAGTGCATTAATGCTCAAGCCAGGGCAGTACTCACGGTCCCATGGAACGTGCAGTAGATTCTTGAAGAGAACTAGTTCCTAGCATAGCGGCAGGGTATCCAGCCATTGAGAAGCCTCCTTGGGTGAGGTAGAAAAGCGCGTGGATTCTCCATCTTGTACCCAAAGGCATGCTGGAAATAGCATGCTATATTTAATGGCTTTAGCACGAAGGGCCCGCTTCACCTCAAACGATTTCCGAAGCCTCTGAGTATCGATCGAGAAATCCGCAAAGAACATCAGCTTCGCTGCCTCGTAGTGGACCTCCTGCATCTTGCGGGCCTCCCTCAGGATCAGGTCACGGTCCCTGAAATTGAGTAGCTTAAAGATGAAGGTACGCTGTGGGGAGCCCAGCGGACCATGCTGTGATGGCATTCTATGGGCCTTCTCCACCGCGAAAAAGGATGAGAAGGTAGCTTGAGGAAAAAGCGTGCGGAGAAACCGTTCCGGAAACACCGTGGGGTCCGCTCCCTCGGATCCCTCAGGGAGGCCTACAATCCACAAATTATTTCTTCTATTGCGGTTCTCCGCATCGTTGGCCCTGGATTGCAGGGAGCGAACTCGCACCTGAAGGGTATGCAAGGAGGCCGAATGGTCGCAGACCGCGTCCTCCACCCCGCTTATTCGGTGCTCAGCCTCAGACATCCATTTTCTGATCTTATCAAAGTCCTGCTTGAGCAGTCCCACCTCAAGCTGGACAGTATCTATCTTGCTGGTGAGCGAGGATTGGCATGCCGCGATCACCTGCATCAAGGCAGTGACGTTATCCTGCTTGAGGAGAGCGGGTTCCACCGGCTCCGTCTGAGACGCCATGCTGTGTGTGCTGGACACGTGTGCCGCCGCACTGCTGGGGGATCGTAAGACTTTCGGATTGCTGCCCTGCTTCGGTGCCTTAGTTTTATTGTGAGTGCGGCTCATGCCTCGCTGAGGCAAGGTCTGGGGGTATCGATAGACTTCCACTCAGTCCCAGAAGATAAAAAACAGGATAAATCCCCCTGATAGCGGCAGAGCCCCTCGACCAAGCGTCTTACTCCGCTGCCATCTTGGACACGCCCCACACATTACACACTTTGTTTTCTCCTCTTCTTTTTTTTTTTTTTAAATAAAGTTGTCCCCCTTGTTCTCCTTGTAAGGAGGATTTCATTTGTGTGTAGCACCCTGGTGTTTAGATAGGGTTGCTAACAAATTTAGTTTGCCAGGTGGTAATTATCCTGGTTAATTGATAGAAGATCCACTGATTCCTCCCTAAATTCTGGAATTGCTGCACCTTTTTTCTTCTGTCACTAGGTAGCGCTGTAGCTGGTGACTTTAGAATGACAGGGGCTTAGCAAGGTCAGATCATGAATGGATGGGGGTGTCTCAGCCAATTGGCAGGGATTTCTTTAGTTCCTTGGCCTGCTGGGAGGACCTATTTATTAGGGTAGAGTCATGTGATCGGGGTTCTGTGCCACCTGGAAAGCTGTCTGGGTGGACATATGTTATGGCACCCCAGGCTGCTAGGCCAGAAGGGGGGACACCTGGCTGCTAGGCTGCCTGAGGCCTAGCCAGGAGCAGGAGAAGCAGCATAGGCTTGGTTCTGCAGGATTGGAGTCCAACCAAGTTGTGAAGGTTCAGCCGGACAGAGAACCAGTTGTAACTGGAGGTAGAAGGGAAGCTGTCACCACAAAGGGGCAATCCTCCTTGTTACCGGAGACTACTGTGAGTAAAGCCGCGTACACACGTAGCGGTATGTCCGACGTACTTAGTCTGGCGGACTTCAACAACTTCAAAAAAGACTTCAGAAACACAACACAAGAGATAAAATACTTTATTGCACAGCTCCGGGGGTCTTCCGTCTTCGGGGGTCTTCTCGCCGGACTCCTCCGCTATCTTCTTGTAGCTCTTTTGCTAGCGCCGGCCTCTTCTCCCGACTTCGGGGGTCTTGTCCCCCTCTTCGTCTGTCACCACAAAGGGGCAATCCTCCTTGTTACCGGAGACTACTGTGAGTAAAGCCGCGTACACACGTAGCGGTATGTCCGACGTACTTAGTCTGGCGGACTTCCCGTCAGACTGTCCGTCGGACTTTCCGAACGGGCTACTTGCCCACACATGGCACTTTTTGAGCGGACTAATACGGCGTACTAAGACCGCCGTACTATGCGCCGTACTTTTGAAATGAACGGACTCGCCCACACACGCGGAGAAAAGTCCGCTAATTTCGAGCGGGTCTCCAGGTAGGTGGGGCCTGCGAAGGAGACGTCGCTGGCCCTGCCGCCTGGTATAGACTTAAAGGGGAACCCCAACGCCGAAAAAAAATTGGCGTGGGGGTCCCCCCCAAGTCCACAACAGACCCTTGTCCGAGCACGCTACCCGGCCGGCCAGGAAAGGGGGGGCGAGCGAGCGCCCCCCTCCTGAGCTGTACCAGGCCGCGTGCCCTCAACATGGGGGGTGCCTTGGGGAAGGGGGGCCGCGCGGCCCCCCCCACCCCAAAGCACCTTGTCCCCATGTTGATGAGGACAAGGGCCTCTTCCCGACAACCCTGGCCGTTGGTTGTCGGGGTCTGCGGGCAGGGGGCTTATCGGAATCCGGGAGCCCCCTCTAATAAGGGGGCCCCGGATACCGGCCCCCCACCCTATGTGAATGAGTATGGGGTACAATGTACCCCTACCCATTCACCTGTAAAATAAAAGTAGAAAAAAAACACAACACACGAGATAAAATACTTTATTGCACAGCTCCGGGGGTCTTCCGTCTTCGGGGGTCTTCTCGCCGGACTCCTCCGATATCTTCTATCATCAACATGGGGACAAGGTGCTTTGGGGTGCGCGGCCCCCCCTTCCCCAAGGCACCTCCATGTTGAGGGCACGCGGCCTGGTACGGCTCAGGGGGGGGGGCGCTCGCTCGCCCCCCCTTTCCTGGCCGGCCGGGTAGCGTGCTCGGACAAGGGTCTGTTGTGGACTTGGGGGGACCCCCACGCCGATTTTTTTTTCGGCGTTGGGGTTCCCCTTTAAGTCTCTACCAGGCGGCAGGGCCAGCGACGTCTCCTTCGCAGGCCCCACCTACCTGGAGACCCGCTCGAAATGAGCGGACTTTTCTCCGGGCGGGAAAAGTCCGCTCATTTCAAAAGTACGGCGGACTGGCATACACACGGCCGGATTGTCCGCCGAAGATTGGAGTGCAACACGGCATTCTAAGTCCGCCGTACTTTCGGGTCAAAAAAGTATGCCGGAGGCTACACACGGGGGGATTGTTTGGCGGACTTGAGTTTGCCGGACTTTTCCACCGGATTGTTTGATCATGTGTATGCGGCATAAGCTGAAGCAAGTACCTAAGCAGTGTTCTCCTCAGCCACGTATGGTGAAGAAGTGGGAATGTATCAGCCAGTGTCAAGACAGGGACAGAGCAAGACAACGGGGGTGATGTTTGAGGAGTATACAGCGGGATAGCTGTGGAAGAACTTAGGGAATCCAGTGATGACTTGGATCTGGAAGTCTAGTGAGAGACTAGGAGCTCAGTAAGTGAAGATCTACAGTGGGATACTGTGAGATAAATGATTGTTCTGTGTTACCAAAGAGTTATGTACAACTACAGTTAGTGACTGTTGCAAGATTAGTTGCCATAGGAGAGAGCGGTCCTAAATAAAAAAGAAGTGATATTCGGCTAGAGGCCTTCCACTGTATAGCTGTCTACCTATAGAAGTCTGCCAATTAGCACTGAATCTACTCAAGAGTGTCCTGGACCTAACCCACTCTCCCTCTGTTAAGAGACCATAAATCTCTTGTTCGCATTCCAAGTGACTGGCGCCCATAATTTCTGCCCTGCCCTAATGACACCTGGAAAGGAGGGGCAGTGGGGGCGGCATTTACTCTACATTCCTACATTCAGCGGTGGCAGGAGTAAAATACAGCCAATCATTCTTGTAAATGCTCCCCCTACTTCCCCTCCTCTCCAGGTTCCACTTAATTCTGGTGCCCATGCCCTAAAAAATAAAAATCTACTGACACAATCCACTGCCCTGCTGACACTGTCCACTGCCCCGCTGACACCGTCCTCTGCCCCAGGGACACCATCCACTGCTCTGCTACCAGACACCAATCTTTGCCCTACTGACACTGTCCACTGCTCTACTGACTGAGACCATACACTGCCCTACTGACAGCAACCTATGCCCTACTGACACTGTCTACAAAAGTACAAGTGTAAACCAGTATATACATATAGGAATCACATTGCTTAACATGGTTTGGAGGGCTATTGCTTAAAAGGATGGTTGAAAGTGGTAAAGGCTTAACACACAGATCAACATGTATATAGCAATTTAACTTGGATAGCCTCTCAATTAGAAAGTCAAGATATAATAGGTTAATTGGATATGTTTCCAGTGTAATGGATCATAGAGAGAAAGGGCTGGAAAATGCAATGGAGACTTGCATAATAGGTATTTTCTATTGTATGACGCCTCTGTGACAAACCACTGTATTGTAAACTGCTACTACTTGTATTTCCTGGCCGACCTCACATCAGCACACAATGGGTTAACCCTCCATCGGTTGACCCCGGGACCACCTCCAATAGCTAGAATAAAAATAAAAAAATAAAAACACACACACTCCCCCTAGCCCCTGGTGTTCCCCCTTTTTAGTGACTTCAGGCCACCTTCCATGAGAGTTCCTGTAAGCCATCGCATGCACCATAGAGGACAAGATCCCCCATAACACAACTTCCCCCCCAGGGTCTGTGTCTTTCCTGGTTTGGAAGACCCAGAGTGTGGGCAGTAAATCCCCGTAAAGCCTGGGTGCGCTAGTGATGAGGCTGTGGGCAGTATACTTAAACAGTGCAGTTTCTTAAGGATTGGTTGTGGTGCTCATCCCTTTGGCTGTTTTCTTTATCTGCATAGTGTACTCACTTTTGTTTTTCTGGCTCCTGCTTAGGCAGTGCGCCATGCTTTCTAATTCCTTTTGTGGCTTGCCAAGCAGGCAGTGATGTCATAGGGGTGGGTAGCCGTGGTGCTGCACCGTTTCCCTGCCCCTTGCCTAGCAACAGAGTAAGCTATTTTCACAGGGAGCAGGGTAGTTGATGGTACTGCACTTCAGCTGCCTATAGCTGTCAGGTATGCCTGCACCATGCTCTTACCTGCTAAGCCTGTGTGATCTGTTCACATCTTATTACCCTGCTCTTCGAGTCAGTGCTGCTGGAGCCTGTGCTGCCTGTTATTCAAACCTGCAGTGAGCTGTCTAGCCCAGTTGCCTTCCCTCACTGTAAGATTCAAATGGGATACTTTTTGGCTTTTTCGTGCTGAAGCAGCTTTTTCTTGCTTGTAGATGAATTCACCACAATGATCAGAGGCATGAAGATCCAAAGTAAGGTAATAGGGGGCAAAATGAGGACGATTGCTGAAAAGAGTGCTTTTATAGTTATTCCACATGGTTTATGTTTCTATGGCTGTTTTTTTCAGGAGCCAAAGCCTTGAACAAAAGGCGCCCAGCCCAGCATAAGTCCCGCCAACAGTGTGCGCCATTGCAGCATTATCACTCTCATTCATCTACACAGAGGCTATTGCAATCTCCTTCAAAGTTCCCAAGTTGGAATGTCCGTGCTTCTACCTCAGCCCTGTTGCAGGTCCATCATTCGGCGCAAGGCTTGTGTTGGGCATGCAAACTGCCTGCGTTACCAGGAAAGTTAATCTGTAAAGACTGTCTCAAGGAGATTGCAATGGACAAACAGGAGGATGCAATGATATTCAAGATTTACATCTGTGAAGCTATTGAGAGTCTCCATGACATATCAACCTTGACCAGGTGCTCTTCTCAAACTCCCACAGCTCAGTACCTCTCATGCTTCACCTGAAGATAGTTCTTCTGATGCATCTTCTGATTTGGAAAAGACCAAGCTGGTCACCTTCAATCCAGTAGACCCCTTTGTAGAGGCCATTAAAGAAGCCATGGACTGGGAACTAGAATTTCTGCCTCTAAAAAAGATACTAAGATTTTTTAAAGAATTTAAAGAAGATAGGACCCATGTTTCCGGAAATGAAGCAATTCATCGAAGACGAATGGAAGAAGTTGGATAAGAGGACCAGTTTACAAAATAGACTCTCAAAGCTCTATCTAATGCTGTAATCAGATGCAAATTTATGGCAGTCCCCACGGCTATGTCTCATTACCCCTAGAAGAGTCAGTCACTTTCAAGGTTCTAATGGATCGCCTGGCAGATGAGGATTTAAAGAGAGTTTATTCCATGGCGTGTTCAGCTTTATGCCTGGCTATAACCCTGACTGCCTTAGAAAGCCATGTCTTCAGGGCTTTAGATAACATCGAAACTGCCCTAAACTCGGATGTAGTCACGGCAAGATTTGTGGCTAGAAAAGCTAAATCTGTCGGCTGGTTTACTGGCAGAAGCCTCGTGGACAAGTTTTTGGCGCTAGCCAAAATGACCAATGCGGTTACAGGATATAGAGCCCTGAGGCTTCGTCATTATTTGGAGGATGGGTCTTCTAAGCAGGCCTTATGCAATCTTCCATACAATGGAAGATTGTTCAGTAAGACGTTAGAGGATGCTATCAAGAGAGTTACAGGCCACAAATCAGCTCTTCTTCCTTAGCCTAGTAGGAATAAACAGCAGCCAAGCCAGTCCGACCAGTCATCCTTCAGGTGCTTTTGTGAGACAAAAATCGTACAGACCAGGGTGTGACAGGCCTCAGTGGAAGGGGACTTAGAGTTCATTCCTAGGTGGTATCAAGACAGCCAAGGTAAATGGCAAATCTTTTTGAAGGTACGCCTGTCCAGGCTGGTCCAGTAGAAGCAAGATTGGCTGCCTATTGGAAAGTCTGCATTGAACACGTCACAGATCACTGGGTACTGGTTACTGTGAAGAACAGATATTCGATTGAGTTGATACACAGCCCTCCGGACTTTTTTGAAAACAGCCAGTGGCCATTGAGTCCTGAGAAGAAACATTTCTAGCAGGATTATATAGAAGAATTCTGGCTCAAGAGAGCCATCAAGCACATTCCAGCAGGAGAGAGAGGCAGACCCTGGGCAGATTTGGGTTGTTTGTGAACCCACAAAAAAGACAGCTTTTTGCTTGGGCCAGGTGGCACATGAGAGCTTTTCAAGTCACCTTTCTGAGTCTGGGATGGAATCATTCTGGTGGAAATACATTGAGACTTAGGATGGTTGACTGACAGAAAACTTGTCTTGGAGAGTACATAATGATATTAGCAATTACAAATCTGTTATAGATATATTATGAATAAGATTATTATTCCTCAGTTTAAAAAGCAATATGTAACAAAATGCATAAACATAAAAGTAAACAACCAAATATCAATAATTAATAATAATAATAATAATAAAAAAAAAAAAGGTTGACATCCAATCTGTTGTTTAAACCATGCAGAATCCTAATATTGAGCATATGGATAATCCACACCTCATGTTGGAGTAAAGCCCCGTACACACTATCAGATTGTCTGCTGAGTTTTTCCTTCAGATTTACCAAAACCATGTAGTAGAAGGGCCTGCCTGATTGCATACACATTGAAACTCCTAAGGTTTGACCTCATATTATATGGTTTTGGTAAATCTGAAGGAAAAACTCAGCAGACAATCTGATAGTGTGTACGGGGCTTAAGATACATTGTGCGTCACCCCCTTCTAAAGCCCCATACACACTATCAGATTTTCTGCTGGTTTTCGTCTTCAGATTTACCAAAACCATGTAGTGCAGGGGCCTCCCTGATTGTATACACATTGACACTCCTTAGGTTTGACCTCATATTATATGGTTTTGGTAAATCTCAAGGGAAAAAAATAAAAAAATCTGCAGAAAATCTGATAGTGTGTATGGGGCTTTAAAGGTTTCTGTAAGCTATCATCCATACTATTAGAACATTACCAATATTAATTACCAGAGTAATTTGTTAGAGCCAGGAGGAACTGTAGTTTCTTACAGACAGAGAGTGGCACTTTAATAATTGATAATATGCTTGATTTGTTTACTTTCCCTAGATGTTCTCCTTTTTCTTTGTTTCAATCCCTTGGAAAAACGAAACTACAGGATATGGGATGACACAAACACTGATAAAAAACCCATGAAAGCTGCTCAAAATAGGCCTTCATATCAAAACCAGTCTGAATTGACCAGCTACTGTTGAAATCTCTTTCATAGCCAGTCACATGATGTAACCACCCATTTAACTGTTCCATTGCTACTAAGAAGATATGAATGCTGATTGGACGAAACTATTAGATCACACCTATAACACGCCTAGTGCTTATGCATATTCATAAAGTATATATATTGTTAACTTGATTTTTTTTTATGTTTGATACTATAATATATATTCTGGATTTTATTACACAGGTTTGTATGTTATGAGGAAGGCTTTGCAGCCAAAACCCATTATCACCTGTGGATTCTGTATCTTTATACTTGTTGTAACCAATAAAGGACTTTCAATAAGAATCATCTGCTGGCTAATATCATTACGAATTCAATGTGGGGGGTGAACACGTAGCCAGAGCACCAGTCTCCTGCCCTCGCATTTTAGACTTAGCAGTTGAGCGTTTCTTTTTCTATGGGGTACTCCTCAATCCAGTGGACTGGACGATTGTCACCTCAGATGCCAGTCTCCAGGTTTGGGGAGCCCATTGTCATAGGAAGTAAGTGCAGGGCCACTGGAATCCCCTCTAGACCAATCAATCTAACTATCTGGAGCTGAATGCAGCCTTCCTTTCCTTGCAAGTGTTATGGATTGATTCCTGGTCCAAAACCAGAATGTATCTTCTATTCTGCCTCTGACCCTAATTCAATGTGATGTGACTGCATGCAAAAGAATTAACACTGAGACAGTGTTCAGTGTAAAAGCTCCTCATCAACTCTCCCCTTTACTCAAATTACAGTTCCTTTATAGTCAAATGACTTAACCACTTTCAGACCGGACCTTTTTGCTGGTCAATGACCAGAGGTCTTTTTACAATTTGGCACTGCGCTGCTTTAACTGGTAATTGCGCGGTCATGCAATGTTGTACCCAAACAAAATTTGCGTCCTTTTTTCCCCACAAATAGAACTTTCTTTTAAAGGTATTTGTCTGACTCGGCGATTTTTATTTTTTGCGATATAAACGTAAAAAGACCGAAAATTTTGTAAAAACATGATATTTTCTACTTTTTGTTATTAGAAAAATCCA
Source organism: Lithobates pipiens (assembly GCF_037356315.1). Classification (NCBI taxonomy): domain Eukaryota; kingdom Metazoa; phylum Chordata; class Amphibia; order Anura; family Ranidae; genus Lithobates; species Lithobates pipiens. The sequence continues at coordinate 200,268,784 of NW_027507748.1, forward strand.
ATAAACTCAATTTTAGTCATACATTTAGGCCAAAATGTATTCAGCCACATGTCTTTGGTAAAAAAAAAGTCAATAAGTGTATATTTATTGGTTTGCGCAAAAGTTGTCACGTCTACAAACTAAGGTACATTTTCTGGAATTTACGCAGCTTTTAGTTTATGACTGCCTATCTAATTTCTTGAGGTGCTAAAATGGCAGGGCAGTACAAACCCCCCCCCAAATGACCCCATTTTGGAAAGTAGACACCCTAAGGAAATTGATAAGAGGCATGTTGAGCCCATTGAATATTTTATTTTTTTGCCTCAAGCGATTGAATAATGGCAAAAAAAAATTTCTTTTTTTTTTTTACACAAAGTTGTCACTAAATGATATATTGCTCACACATGCCATGGTTATATGTGGAATTTTACCACAAAATACATTCTGCTGCTTCTCCTGAGTACGGGGATACCACATGTGGTCGACTTTTTGGAAGCCTAGCCGCGTACGGGCCCCGAAAGCCAAGCACCGTCTTCAGGATTTCTAAGGGCATACATTTGTAATTTCACTCCTCACTACCTATCACAGTTTTGAAGGCCATAAAATGCCAAGATGGCACAAAACCCCCACAAATGACCCCCTTTTAGAAAGTAGACACCCCAAGCTATTTGCTGAGAGGCATGTTGAGTCCATGGAATATTTTATATTTTGCAACAAGTTGCGGGAAAATTACAAACTTTATTTATTTTTATTTATTTTTCACAAAGTTGTCACTAAATGATATATTGCTCACACATGCTATGGGCATATGTGAAATTACACCCCAAAATAAATTCTGCTGCTTCTCCTGAGTACGGGGATACCACATGTGTGGGACTTTTTGGGAGCCTAGCCGCGTAAGGGGCCCCAAAAATAAAACAAAATGGAAGCACATTTTGACATTCTGCTATTACATATCCAGATAATTAATAGGTTAAAAAACAAACTAAAACTAGCATTTGAAAGTATTGAGGCAGGCCCTTGCACTACATGCTTTGGTGAATTCATCCATAAATATGATCATCAAAAAGGTAGGCATAGGGGCGTGGCTACCGCACGCTGGTGGATGGCCGCATAGGAGAAGAGCTCCGCTCCAGCGACGGGACATTATCTGCACTGTGGACCCCCTGCGCCGGCGAAACCGCACGGAATCACTCCGGAGAGCCCGCTCACACTCCGGAGATGTCGCCGAAGAGGAGAGGCTCTGGGCAGCCTAAAAAAAGCCTTGCTGAGTCCTCCCCCCTGTGCTGGAGGAACTGTGGGGAGGTTGGTATAAGGGCACTCACCTGTTGTAATCCCTCACCCTAGAGTCTAGCCATTCCTGCTATAATGTAACACATACCTGCTCCAACCCACATTCTTATTCTTATAGGCTTCCCCTCTCGGACTTATGACAGACCAGTCCTTACCAGTTCTTTGTTGTTTTGTTTTTTATGTTATGTTTATTTTGGTATGCAGTATGTTCATCAAACTGCTCTATGCTTCTCCCTACGGTCCGCTTTGTGATACGCTATGTAATGTTGAGACGTGGTGGGGAAGACACTAATGCTTGTTTCTTCATTGTACTTTAAACTTTCTCGTGAAAATCTTTCAATAAAAACTATTTACAAAAAAAAAAAAAAGGTAGGCATAGTGTGTATTGGGTTTGGTAAAGTCATCAGATGATTGCTATCAGATGAGCTAGCAGTTGGGGGGAGGGGGGTTCCTAATGAGTTTGGCACAACCAAAAAAAAAAATGTCACTCTGCATGAATTGAAGCACACACATCACATTTGTAGACATTTTAGGGGGTGTTTAGACGAAAGCAATACTATGGAGCTGACAAAAGACATTGGTAAGTGACTAGACTATAGTTTTATGGGCCAAGAAGAGCATGGTGGGGAAGTTAGTGAGGCAAATATGCATGAGGACAAAGGGGCAGAGCATATGAATTAGAGCATATTGCAATGATGGTAATTAGGGAATGAGGAAAGGAATGCAAGACATTAGCAATCATGAAATACATAGAATGTGATGTTTAAGGATAAAACTTAGCTTCATATAGTCCTTCTGCAGGACCTGAATGATGGCAGAACAGGTCTCTGGAATAATGATCCCCAGAGCCTGGGGGGAGATGCCTGTAGAGAACTTGAGGTCCTGAAGGCTTCTCTCTGTCGCCAAGTAGCGGAACGTGGTGATGAGCCTCTGCTCCGAAGTGATGGCTTGCCGCATGCAGGTATCCTGCCTGGTGATATAAGGGGTCAGCAAAGCCAGCAGACGGTGAAAAACGGGGTCCGTCATCTGGAGATAATTCCTGAAATCATCAGGATTATTCTCGCGGATCTCACGGAGCAAAGGCATGTGCGAGAACTGGTCACGCTGGCGCAACCAATTCTTGGTCTACAAACGCCTCCCCTCCCTGTTCATGGACTGGGCTTGTGTCAAAGTAAGAACCCCAACATGAAGCCCCTGCACAGCACAAACTCTACGACGAGTACGTAGACGAAACATGGTTTCAAAACGGTCGGCTGGTCAGGACGGACAACAGAAAGCACCGATGAACAGCAAGGCCTGAAAGAACGACCTGAATAGCAGAAGCAAGCAGACAATAAGAAATGCCTTTCAAAGCGTACTATACCAAGATATAGTCCACAATGAGAAACAAATACTTACTGACTGCATGCACTGATTATCAGATACGCAAAGACAAGCAGAAACTGAAGAGCAGTAGCGATCTGAATCACTAATCTGAAAAGCGCGAATCGTCTCTCACCAAACTTCTACTAACACGAGATCAGCAGAAGGAGCCCAAAGGGTGCCGGACGTGGTGCTGAACTTCCCTTTTCTAGTCCCGCCGTACATGGCTTACATCACCGCGTTCTTGGCAACCGCAAATTCCGACAACTTGGTCCGACCGTGTGTATGCAACAGTTTCGGACTAAATCTGTAGGACAAAATCCGTCGGACAAAATCCAACGGATTTGGTTGTCAGAATTTCCGACCGTGTGTACAAGGGCTAAGAATTCCCATTTCTCTTTATGGACTCCAAGAAAAGTATTTCTGCTTAGCATTATCTACTGTATAGTTGTTTGTTCTAAGTGTATGCCTACTAAGTTATGTGTAAATGTACGGTAACATTTACGTATTTTTATTAACTCTTACAAATATCACAAATACTCCCCATAACAATTTCAGAAGATCAGCATTGTTTTTGTTCAGGCATCCTCTAGGGTCAGTATCTAATTCCTGCAGTAAGATGTTGGCTTGGAGATGACACAATCACTGTGCAGTTTTTGGCCACAAACGTCTGACACACTAGCATCTTACCTTGTGACTGGCTACAAAGTTGTATGTATGTTGTAATTGGTTCTCTGAGGAAGAGGAGACTGAGATGATCTCACCTTAGGCTAGATAAAGTTCCCTTACTGGAACTCAAGGGCTGCTTTTTAACATTAACGGTACAGCTTCTAAAATATAAAAAAATGTGTATATATATATATATATAAGAGGGCCAGTATGGTGGCCCGTAATTATGGGAGGAGCCCGGAGGGTATATAATCAGACCACCCACAACGGTCTGTGTCGGTTCCAGTGCAAGGTACTGCACATCAAGGGGCCGACTCTTCTCAGCTCCCTCATGGTCGTCTATCTGTGTGTCCAATCGTAGGTGCACTTCGGCTTCTTCATTCGTGGTCTTCCTCGGCGGTTCCCACTCATGGTCGCAGATAAGTAGTATCTGAATCTTTTCATATCATGTGCAAACTTGCGGCTTATCATGCTTACTATCCTGCACCCCTTTCGCAAAACCTACCTCTGAGTTGTTGACACTCATGTCCCGACATTGTTCGGCACAGGCATAGTACATTCGTAAATTCTTTCTACCAAACGTACGATTCATTCATAGATCCAAGCCTTCGAGTCGCTGTCGGTTGTTCTCCAATATCACTCGCCATAGGCTTCACTGGTTATAAAATTCACTGTTCTCATCCTTTTTGAGATAAACAGGTATTGTTTGTATGGGTTTCTGTGGCTGATTGAGGTGCAATTAAACCCACCTGATGTCTTTCCTGCACTTGACTAGCCTGTGGGGATGGGTGGTTGATAGGTGTTTGGTTTCACAGTAAGGAATGGCATACACTCTACAACCAATTCGTATCAGATACTCCTTACTGCCAATTTATATCAGATTCATCTCATACATTTTTGAGCTGATTCGTGTCAAATGCATTGCAGAGGCTGACTCTGCCAACTCACTGCATGTCCACGTAGTTGTACCTTCGAGATCGGTCGTATATCTTCATCGATTGTCCCACGCTCGGACCGCTACACACTCGCTGTCGCAGGTAGGACTTTGTTGCTACCGCTCTTCTAAACTCCAATAGTTACCTTATCATGTTCGTTTATCATGTTCGTTTTGCAAAGTCGCACTTACGCCACCGTAAGTCTATGTCATCTTTCATGTATTTCATCCTTTCTACCCAACGCGGGTTTACTCGAGCCGATCACTTCATGGTCGATGCGGTCAAATCCGACATTCAAGCCCCTTACTCACCTCGCATCTACGGCCGATTCGAAATCTAGTCGCAACTTCGCTTCTATGTTTCGGATCCTCGGCAATCACAAGCCCCTTCAACCGTCATCACCATTTAGTTGATTCGAACCCAGCCATATCATCGGCAATACGGTCAGATCTGTCATACGAGCCCCGTAGTCACCTCATATCTACGGCCGATTCGAAATCTAGTCGCAACTTCGCTTCTATGTTTCGGATCCTCGGCAGTCACAAGCCCCTTCAACCGCCATCACCATTTAGTCGATTCAAACCCAGCCATATCATCTGCAACACGGGCAGATCTGTCATACGAGCCCTGTAGTCACCTCGCATCTACGGCCGTTTCGAATCTAGTCGCAACTTCGCTTCTATGTTTCGGATCATTGACAATCACCAGCCCCTTCAACCACCATCACAATTCAATCAATCCGAACCCAGCCATATCCTCAGCGATACGGTCGGATCCCATATACGAGCCTCTCAGTCGCATCTACGGAGGATTCGAGTCTAGTCGCAGCGTCGGCGCAACGATTCCAGTCCTTGCCAAACGCAACTCTAACAACCAAGCCGAATCCTGTTGCATCATCGACTCAAATTAGTCAAATCTTTCACAGACTATTCCATAGCTATAGCCCAGTTCAAACTAGTCACATCGACTGTACGAATTCAGCAATACTTACATTTGACCTTCTCAGTCTATCCATACATGATCGTACACAATTCTCTCCACCAATTTGCTCAGTATTGCGCACGGTCATTCCTACGTAATCACATTTGCTCTATAACCTTTCTTTCGCCTTTCAACAAAGCTGCGTTCTTGCAATCGCTGCAAGTCTTTCTGCATTTGGCTCAAAACTGCCAATCGTCTCCAGTAGCAACACTGCTGTTCACATCATACCTACACACTTATAAATCCGCAAAACATTGCTTTCACCTTTCAAATAAAGCTGCTTCCTTGCAATCGCTGCGAGCATCGATGCAATGGCTCAATACGGCCACTCATCGCTCTCCTCATTCCTACACACTTATAATTAAATTTATAGATTCAAATAAAGCTGCTTTCTTGCAATCACTGCAAGCATCTCTGCAATGGCTTAATACGGCCACTCATCGTCTCCAGTAGCAACACAGCTGTTCACCTCATTCATTCATTCATTCATTCTCACCTCATAATTCAATTTATAATTCAAATAAGGCCGCTTCCTTGCAATCGCTGCAAGCATTTCAGCAAATGGCTCAAACTGCCACTCATCGTCTCCAGTAGCAACACGGCTGCTCATCGTTTTCTCTGTCGCTTTCCCCTTTTAGGCCAGTTAGAACACCAGTTAGTCCACCCTGCACCAGGTTTGGACAGTATCTCCCAAAAAAAAAAAAAAAAAAACCATTGTCGAGGGCTTGCATCTTCACCAGGGGGCCAGCTTTGCCCCAAACAGCTCTTTGCAACCCCCATTGTCAAAACTAAATTCTCATGTCACCTTACTACAGGCTCCCGGTCAACTCAGTTCTCGACCACCAACCAGTCGACTTCACAACTAGGGCAAAAAGTCAGGTGTGTAGTTCAATGGGATTCCCCCTTTCTCTTAAACACTCTTTCACTACATATTTTTACTTCACATACAGAATTTGACCTGCTCCTGAGGCGTTAGCAACTGTCACATACTTCTGCGCACTTCACTCTGTTTTCGAAGCCCAAGCCTTCAATACGCAGACAAGGTCGCCTAATCTCCATACTTGCTGGCAGTGCAAGCATTAGTAGACCGAACCCACGTCAATTAACTACAGATCGCAACATTCCTACTTAGTATACCAGACTTCAGCTACCCACCCAAGTCCGCCCTGGGGCGCTCTGGTTCATTAGTCTGTGCCGAGCACAGACTGACACCCGAGCTATCGGTTACCTAGCCAGTAACCTCCTGGCTCACCTCGGTTGTTACGCATTCTTTTGAGTTTTCTAAAGTCACACTCAACAGCGCTCGAGCGCAAACCAACTGTCACTATGGCTGTCGTTCCTTGTCCTATTCTTGTTTCCTTCCGCCTTTCATCTTATCTACCCAACGCAACTATCCCCTCCTACCTTTGCAACTTACCTCAAACATACGCACCCCCCCTTGCTTTTAGTTGACGCCATGTCGCAGGCAGACAGTGAGGACTTTGCCTCAGCCCTGCCATCACCCTTTACGGGCTCAGCAAGCGGCGGTTTACAGTCTCACAAGAGCTTGGACCAATAAAAAAAAGAATAATAAAAAAAAAAAAAATAAAAAAAAATAAACTCATAGCAGAACGGTGTCGCAGGAGTAAATCCTACCCTGCTGCAGCCAGGAAACCAAGCCTTTAGGCTACTGTTTCCACCGCCAGTGGCAGCCCTTCCAGGCACCACTTCAGTCTATCTTCTTTGCGACTACTCAGCTGCACTCCTGGGTAACCACACTGTCAGCAGCAGTCGCCGAAGTCCAAGCAGAGTGACAGCCCTGGAGGTACGCCCAGCTGTGCCCCTACCAGCTCCAGTCACCACCGTCATTCCCGTACCTTCACTTACAGATACACCCAACTTCTGCACCATCGTCTTCCCTGCACACCTTGTCCTAGCAGGGCATCTAGGAGGACATCTTGGATGACAACGACGTTAACTTAGCATCCCTCCTCATAGCAGTACACAACTTGGCCTAGAACAAATCATATTCGCGGGGAGATGTCTCCGTCATCCTGAAGGCCAGAGACCCTTTACTTAATCGCAAGCTCACTGTCACAGAGTTTGTGCGGGCCTTGGGGACAGTCAGAGACATGCTAGGCAGAGCAACCCCAACAGGAGGGTAGAATTGGACCCGTATCTGCACGCAGCAGGTCACAAGTATGCAGGGTGCCCATCCTTTGACTATCACTGCTCATTTTCAGCCAAGGCAGCAGCCAGACTCAAGGGGATCTTTTACCTCCCATCTTTTAGTGTTTGTCTTCCAGGCAAAGACCCTGACTAAATCCTTAAATTAAGATATGCCAGCTATAGCAGATCTGCCCATGGGAGTCGAATTTCTCACAAATTGGAATGGCATGCCAATGTGTATTCCCTCAGCATCTCTCTCTTCATCTCAGGTAGTCATGGTCACCACAGCCTCCACAGGTCCTCAATTTTGGCCAAATTGGGTTTATAGGGCCATGGCCGTCAGAAATCCTCTTGATTCCTGGGTTCAGTTAGTCCTCCTCTTTGTTCGACCTCTACCCCATTGTCGCAGCAGCTCAAGTCTGGTGCAACAACTGGGCAGGACAAACAGTGACGTTCGCCACAGACAACCAAGCTACAGCCAGTATTATAAATAAAGGAGGTCCTAGTAGCTGGCCATTGTGGCCTCCCTGTGCAGGCTGGTGCCACTATCCCCACAGCACCAATCTAATGTCCTATGCGTCCACATCCCAGACAAATGCAATAATCTGGCCGACGCACTACCCGTTAACTTTGCTTCGTTATTTTTTGCAGGAACCTGGAACCGACCCGACCATGTCTCTTATCCCACACTGGTCGTAGCTAACCTCGGATTCAAACAACACTTTTACGACGCTACCTGCCTTATTAATCTTTCACTATCTCACAACACCCTGAAGGCCTACCGGGCAGCCTAGAGGTTCTATGTCAGGTTACTAGCCTCAAACCCCAGAGCAATACCAAGAGTTCTCCATCACATCCTGGTCTTCATATTATGCCACCACACACAGTTGGCATTGTCACACAATACCTTAGACCCCACTCAGCTGACATCCAGTATTTCATCCCCTTATGAGATCCTAACAAACCGTCTTGTTCGCCGCCCATACGGTCAAGACCATGTTGTGTGGTATTCACAGGCAATGACCCCAAATCAGTATCAAACGGCTACCCGTCACCAGTGCCATATTCCAAGACATGTCTTTCATCCTGTCACATTCCCCTTTTGGCTAAATTCAGCCTGGTCCTTCAAGCAGCCATCTACCTGGCTTTCTACAGCTTCTTACGCCCCAGTGAATACTGTCACCATCCCAGTTATAAAGTGTTACGTAGATGCCACCTCAC